>NC_083769.1:5266700-5434200 GCF_963514075.1 Conger conger
AGACACAGACCCAGCTCACAGACACAGACCCAACACACAGACACAAACCCAGCTCACAGACACAAACCCAGCTCACAGACACAGACCCAGCTCACAGACACAGGCCCATGGTGGCACACAGCCTCTACAGAGTAAACAGAAAAGAAAACTAAACCCATACGGGGTTTTTTAGGCTATAAGTCACAAAAGTCCCTCTGACAAGTGCTTGGGCTCCGGCCTAATCCCTCACAGAATGAAGGGTGAAATCCCGGCGGAGCTGCACCTGGAAGTTGGCGACGATGCACATTCCGAAGGAGCTGAGAGATCCCAGGACCAAGCCAGCGGCATTGAGCCGGCGCAGCGCGGCATCCTCGGGCTCCGTGAGGGCCTGGACCTGCTTGTAGCGCACATACACCGTGGCCAAGCCTGCAAGACAGCGCACGGGGACCGCACAGTCACCTTCACTTTAGCATTGCCCAATTGAAAACCGATGGAAAATATAAGGCGCTTGATCCCCCAAAAGTTTGGGACAATTGCTTGTAGTACACACATTTGAAGCATTGTTCCTTTGGTAAGAACGGGGCCCAGTAGGTTTTGCTATACAGTAAGACAATATAGTGACGTAAATAGTGTCAGGGCCTCAACAGTGAATTCTGTTTCGGGTTTCGGCTGCTGGGTTCTGGGAACGCATTACAAAGAAGAGCAGTGTGAATCTGCGACCTTCAGTTCAGAGCGGTTAACTGGCCAAAAGCCAAAAGATTCTGACAGGCCTCTGACGAAAGACAGGCCTGAGTTCGTCATCATTTGCCCTTTTTCCTCACTCACAAATAACTGGGTTTATTTCATTCTTCACAGAATCATTTGGTGAGTTCATTCTGACAATTACTAAACTCACCCAATGGTGTTTGTGAGTAAAATAGAAAATCCTTGCCCTTTACTGCATATCATAAATTATGCACAAACTGAATCGACCTAATGGAATCCAGGCCTGATTGAATGCCGAAGAATGTTTTGGCTCAATAAACATTTCGGAACTTAACTGACACATGGGTTTAAACTGCTGTACTCTCTAATTTAATATACACGGACAATATAACGTGTGAATATGTTGTTTGTCAGTTATATAACTGTTGCACATTTTTTTATGTTCAGTGAGATCTGAGAAGGTTAAGCACTGCATGACCTTGGTTACCACAGAAACAGACATCACAATCGAGATATTGAGCTGTGTATCAGTGATGTGTACCATCTCGCCTGTTTTATGCACATGAAACACACAATGTTGGTGTCAGATGAAAGAATGATATGCATGAATAAAGGAGTTCAATGAAGGAGAAAATAAAGGAGGGATACCTAAGAAGGATGAGATGTTGAGCATGAGGCCAAACACGCAACGCTCCGGAGGAATGGTCCCAGTGTCACTGCAAAAACACACACACACACACACATGCAGAGGTATGGTCCCAGTGTCACTGCAAAAACACACACACACACACATGCAGAGGTATGGTCCCAGTGTCACTGCAAAAACACACACACACACATGCAGAGGTATGGTCCCAGTGTCACTGCAGAAACACACACACACACATGCAGAGGTATGGTCCCAGTGTCACTGCAGAAACACACACACACACACACATGCACACACACATACATATATACACACAAACACACACACACACACACACATGCACAAATACACATGTACACACACAAACACACATACATGCATACACACAAACACACACATGCATGCACGCACACACACATACACACATACATACATACACACACACAAACACACACACACATACATGCACAAATACACATGCACACACACAAACACACATACATGCATACACATAAACACACACACACACACATGCACGCACGCACACACACATACACACATACATACATACACACAAACACACACACACATACACGCACACATACACATCATATTTGTACATAAAAATGATTATAGGCTTACAATTAATAGACAGTGGTCATCACACACCCACACACACACCATATTTGCATATAAAAAATATTATAGGCATACAATTTATATACAGTGCACACCACACACACACACACAAAAAGATCTCTTCTTAGTATTTCGACAGATCGCACACGACAGATTCGTCACTCACAGGGTTGTTAATCCAACAAGCACACATGGACCGGAGGTGATGAGCTATAGATAAGACTGATTAAATCCTCAGTGTGTATGGTCATTCCTCTGAAAGCAGTATCACGCCATACACACTGTCACACTGACACCTTGTGGGCAAACTGCACATTGCATTGACCAGTGTCCAATGAGTTGGCCTTTTTTGTAATACCATAAATACTTAAATAAATCTCCTGTGGTCGGATTAAATGACGTTTCTTGAAAAAGACAGAATTCCAGGGGCATTCACCACGCAGGCATTGTGAGGATTGGTGAATGACAGCTTAAAATGAACCCAAATCATGTACAGTGGGCTTTGAATGTGGTGGAGCAGTGTTTATGTCACTGGCCCAGTTTCAGTTACATTTTTCCACTGAACTTGGGTCACATGACACTTGGTATTTACAAGCTAAGTTGCTCAGCACCACGGAAACCGCTAAAACCCCTGCCCCCCGTGGCCTAGCTGCGAGCAGTCAGGCTTGCAGTCAGATGACTACACCGCCTGTTTATCCCAAAAGAGACTGAAAAAAAAATCACTTTCTTCACTTCAAAATATGCAGATTCAGCCTTGGACAGCACTCGTTCTGTTACTGTAAACACACAGGCTAAATATTTATACAAACTCCAGACTAAATACCTCTGTGTTGTCATCAACTTTTAACCTTTTTTGGAGCTTTTTTTTATGTGAAGCGCAATAAAATGGACCACGATCCTTATCACATTAAAATCTGAGGAACGAACATTCGAACACCATTGATATTTTATTTATATCATATAATTTTAAAAAGAATTAAAGACATTTTGGGAAAAATTGTTTCAGAACTAATGTAATTTGAAAGTTTTACAACAGGGCTTTTCTTATGTTAAGTTTGTCTGAATTCAGTATTTACACACCTAAGGTCTACATTGTGTGAAAAACAGAGGTTTAATGTATTATCTACTTCTAGCGTTTTAAAATCAATCAAACAAGTTCATTGTTCTGTGAATGCACTTTTGAAAAATACTTATTTCATTGAAAGCTTGACCAATAGCTTGATTGTATTTTAAGTAGGAAGACTCATATTGAAGAGTATTAAGTAAAGAGAGAATGTTTTTAAATTCTGTTGACATTACTTGGCACTATCTAAAGCACTGCATTATGGCTTTGTGTCTCCATTCTAATTTGCGAACAGCCGGCAATCAAATCATTATGTAAAACCAATGCACGATAACATTCAGGCTCTCAGACACCTCGACCTCTCTAGACCTCTCTGTGACACAACTGGTACACCGCCCAATCGGCAACCTGTTTATGGTGGTGCTCAAAGGGCTCCAACTGTGATTGGCTACAGCTACAGGGGCTCGGCTTTGAAATCTTTCCTGGCAAGCAGACTTGCATTTGGAAGCTTAGTAACAGCTAAGCACAAAGCACAGTAAAACTGCTGCTTGCTTACCAAAGCCAGCTCCTTTCTCCCAGTGATAAATGTCTCCACACTGTGGAATCTCCACCCCCGCAGTGCACAGGGCAGAATCCAAGGACATGCCATTCCTTTTATTACAAAGAAATTTAACCCATCTTCATTTTTCTCTCAACTGAATGTTTGCTTATGCCTTCTGATTACCGACAAGCACAGACTTGCAAACTGTAAAGGTGGCATGTAAAAAATGTAAACAGCCCAAACAAGATATAACCTTTCCCATGACCTGCCCCTGAGTGCTCCCAAACACATTTTCTGCCACTCACCTGATGTAGGGGAGGAAGGGGTCCACGTCTCGCAGCACCACCGCTGTGATGTAAGCGAAGATGAACGTGGCGGAGGACCAGACCACCAGCCCTGCTGGCAGAGCACAGAGACCCTGCTGGAACCACCACATGCCTGCAGGGAAAGCAGTCTCAGTCTTACGGCTCCCGAACATTCACAGGAACAGAAACTCAGTCCAACTGCTCCCAAACGCTCACAGGAGTAGAGTTTCAGTCTCACTGTGCCAAAAACGCTCACAGGAACAGAAACTCAGTCTTACTGCTCCCAAACACTCACAGGAACAGAAACTCAGTCTTAGTGCTCCCAAACACTCACAGGAACAGAGTCTCAGTCTTAGTGCTCCCAAACGCTCACAAGAGTCTCAGTCTTAGTGCTCTCAAACACTCATGGGAACAGAGTCTCAGTCTTACTGCTCCCAAACGCTCACAGGAGTCTCAGTCTTACTGCTTCCAAACACTCATGGGAACAGAGTCTCAGTCTTACTGCTCCCAAACACTCATGGGAGCAGAGTCTCGGTCTTACTGCTCCCAAACGCTCACAGGAATCTCAGTCCTCCTGCCCCTAACGGCTCTCACAGGAGCCGAGTCTCAGTCACACTGGCCGCAGAGCCTCGCAGGCGTGGTGCGGCGGTCTCCCGCGGGGCAGAGGAGCCTGCTTGCGCTCCACCTGAGAGAAGGAGGGCAGAGTGAGAGAGGGGACGCCGGGCCGTCGCGTGGGCAGATGCTGCGGGCCTCCTCTTTGTGACTCACACACCCGTGACCCTCCTGGTGGGTCAGCTGATCAACTATGTAACGCTGTCTCACTTTCACTTCCTATTTCCCCTTCAGCCGCCTTGAACTCAGGAAAGACTCAGAGGGCCAGCTGGCTTCAGTACCTATGTGAGCCTTACAGCAACACACAACAAGACAACACCACACTCACACAGCCACAGACACATCCACTCACACACGTGTACTCACACTCACATACACACACACACACACACACACACACTAACACACACACGCATACTCACACACACACACACACACACTTACACACATGCACACTCACACACACACACACACACACACTTACACACATGCATACTCACACACACACACACACACACACACTTACACACATGCATACTCTCACACACACACACACACTTACACACATGCACTCTCACACACACACACTTACACATGCACTCTCACACACACACTTACACACACACATCTCCCCACACTCACACACATACACTCACTCACACACATACACACACACACTTACACACATCTTCCCACACTCTCACACACACACACTTACACATGCATACTCTCTCACACACACACACACACACACTTACACACATCTCTCCACACTCTCACACATACACACACGCACACACATCTACTCAAACATGTGTACTCACACTCACGTACACACATACACTCACTCACACACATACACACACACACTTACACACATCTTCCCACACTCTCACACACACACACTTACACATGCATACTCTCTCACACACACACACACTTACACACATCTCTCCACACTCTCACACATACACACACGCACACACATCTACTCAAACATGTGTACTCACACTCACGTACACACATGCACTCTCGCACACACACTCTCACACACACACACAAACACAGGACAACGTACTAACAACTATCTGGAATAAAAACATTTACTTCCCTATCACATCCCTGCCACAGGAACCTTCTGCCAGTTTATTACAGTTACAGCTGTAAATAGATATGGCACTCTGGCCTCTATACTGGGCGAAATGACATCTGTGTGGAGAATGATCTATTCACACATATGTATGTAAGAGAAAGTATTTACCAGTAGTTGTATTCTGTACTCATTTATAGGCACGTAATCAAAAACAAACAGAAGGTGAATTCACTTTTTCATTCTCACTTTTTTTTTGAGAATGCACAATGCACATAGGGTGTGACCATACACATTCATGACACGCTATGCACCTGAAAGGAAAAACAAAAACTAAACAAAAAAGAAAAACAGGTTCCTGCTTGTAATTGTAGCCATGTTTAACAATGGAAATAATTCATAAATATTGTGAAGGTATTTGTGCATTGTACTCTGTGACACTTCTCACAACCATGTTTTCATCAGTGATAAAAGATCCCAGCGATACACATGGACTATAGAACACATGAGAACTGCAAGCCCTTAGACTCTGTAGCCTATACTTACCAAAAACTGACATGAAAGAATGATGGGGCACCAAGGTTATGTAATTAGTTGGACTCTTTCATACCTCACCTCACCTCAACTATGAACTATGTTAACTATGTACCATATGTATGCCAGTATGAAGGAGGATACTTCCAGCTGCTTTATGTAGCCGGTATTTTTAACAATAACATATGCTGGAGGACACAAGGCCCAGCCAACAGAGGAGGCCAAAAGGACACAATGAAAACACTGAATTCAATGTTTCAATCGAAGAACACTAAATTAGCAAAAGTACGCAAAACAGAACCTTGTTCCTTTTTGGATCTACCTAGCCTAATTCGTGTGCAATTCAACACTCTTTTTAGCATAATCAGTCCCATAGCCATAGACAAATTACAGTGATTTGAGGTCACTTCTGAAATCACAGCGTGAGGTTTCTATACTTTTTATACTCTATACTTGCTGTGTGCAGACAGCCACACACTACACACAAATCTCCCACAAAAACAGTCATTTCAGTTTGTTCTCATGAACAAATGCATACTGCATGAACTGTGTTTTTTAATTTCTCAGTCAACAGTTTAGATAAAAAGCCCAAGACAGCAAAGATACCGCTTGACTTTTTCGATCTCACAAACCCTATGCAAAATCTGTGACAATTCAGCCGGTTTGACAGCTACTGCAGCCAGACACTGGGGGTTAGTGGACCAGTTGTGGTCAATATTGCCTCCTGGAGATGGCGCTATTTCCCCTGAATTTAGCTAGAGGACATCCAGCCACGTCAAACAGTTTTACATTTATTGCCGTACAGTATAAATCATTCTAACTAATATTATAGCAATAGTTCTACTGACAACGTGTACAAACTATAACGTTGGGCATGTTAACAACTGGAAGCACAAAACGGCCATTACTGGTCAGATATAGGCTATTCATCACACGCAAATGTCCGATGTATCCACACACAGAATAGGCTGCAGCTTACGTGGTATCAAACAGAAACGAAATGTACGTTATGCAAATAACTTCCTGCTGCATCCTCTAGTAGCAGTAGTTCATATGTGACGTAGTTTCATTACAACACTCTTCAAAATATGTTAAATAAATCAATAGACTAAAGGCGATACCTTTCATTTTTCTCTTTAACTTAGACGTGGCAAAAACGCGCCAAAACGATGTTACAGCACGACATAGCAAATCCTCATGCCATCCGCATCAGTATCCCAGTTGTGTCAATGCGTTGTCATTTTTCGTAGAAAATGGTCTTAAAATTGTACCCTTTTAAAAAAACTAGGTATATGAGCAATGTCTAAGGGTTGTCAAAGTTCATCATTAGCTATTAGATTTTAAAAATTGAATTTCTCCTAGCCTACATGATGCAAGACCTCCCGCATACAGTAGTGTACATTTGTTATACACTATATACGTTACATTTGCATTCATCTCCGCACACAAACACCCGTCGTGTAGACAGGGTTCATGTCCGTCTAACATGGGCTACTACGTTTCCTCAACTTCTCTCTGTCTTCTGGACCAATGATAACACATTTCGCCACATTACTCAGTTTCATTCTAAAAGACAGATAGGATATCTATAAGCAACAGGCGACGAGAAAACGTAGCCAAATCACTTCACCTTTGCTGGATGTAGCCTAATGTAAAGCCAAGCCAAATCACTAGCCAAATCAAGTGTCAAACTAGTCACATAATATCAGTCAGGCGTGAAAGCAACGAAAAAAATCCTTACCTTACGATTGGGATAGCCTATAGATTATTTAATTATTGTCGTCGCATAGTAATTGAATTAATTAGCTAACACAAGGTCCGATGTCCAGGCACCATTTCACACAACTTGTAGAAAGTCGACGACAAAGATTTTACTAGAACAATTATTCATCTAAGGCTTACTTCCTTGTTGTAGGCAACAAAAATATGACCGGCGTCCCCTGCGCAGAGTTAATTCCCACATGATGCAAAGCTAAGGACCAACGTAATGCATCCCATTTAATTACACTGACTGGACGCACAAACCTTAGCTCTAGAATAATTATATTTTAGCAGTATAGTGTAGCCAAGCCCCTCAATGTATAATTGGATCATGCCAAAGCCCAAAGTAGATAGCCTAGTATGTAACGTTGATATTGCTCAGTTACTGTATTCGCTTGCTCTGTAGCCCATTGTTGCACCTACGGTAAAAAGATGGGAAACTATTTAACGTTAGTTGCATAGCATTGGGCGATTATTTTCCCCAAAAGAATGGCTTCAATTTAATGGCTTAAATGTTAACATGAAAATAAAGAATTGCTGGATTGTCTAGCGATGTTTAATGTAGGCTAGCATCGCTCTCTTCTTTTGACAACGTGTGTGACAACGACAATTAGTTCCCGCAGTAAAGTGAAATGATTGGAAAAAGCTCGCAACGACAGCATCTTCGCTCGAGGGCGTGTCCTCGTGCGCCTTCGAAATGTTAGACACAGCGACCTTATCTGACCCGCTAACATCTAACTACGTAGCCCGTTCATGGACCTAATGTTAATGCTAATTAAACAAAGTTCTAAATGTTTTAAATATTCATACTCGATAGACGGCAAAATCTTATATTGTAATTACATTTTCATATAGGTCACGACTTTGGCTATTAGACTGTGCTATTATTGGCCTAGATATTGAACGGACAGACTGATTTCAAATGGCCGCTCCAAAGAGTAAGAAGTGGAGTGTGTATAAAGAAGGTAAAACGAAGAAAGCGGGATACGCGAAGTTCACAGACCACCAGGACTCCCTCACTTTCTCGAATGGTGTTGAAAAACGCCATGGGTTGGACTACTCTCCCGGTAACTTTTGTTCCATCTTATTTAACTTATCTATTCGTTATGTTAGTTAATGTAACTTAATGAGTAGCTTGCTAGCTACTGGTTATGGATCTGTAACGATAGGATAGGCTGCTAGCTAATATTTTGTACTTTGTTTTAATTTCAGAGCCAGTTGGAGGAAGAAAACGTTCTTCTGAAAATGACCAATTAGACATGGAAGATATATCAGAGGGGTTAGTTTTAAAAATAAATGTTTTGGTAAATAGCTATGTTACAAAGTTACTCTGTTTGGTTAGCTACTTGATATCGGCGCTCAGCATTAACAATGATCTTATCCAATTACGAGTTCATTGTATCCAGTAAAATACAACTTGTATGGGCCAATGTTTTTGTAAAATTATTTTTTCTCTCTGCAGAACAGATGTGACCACCATGCTCGACAGATTTGGTGGTATCGTATACTTGCTGTTTTATCCTTGTCCTACCCTGCTTTGTTACTGTAGACCTATAAGCCTTTACATTGTTCGGTTTTAGTAACGTTATGATGGCAGTTTGTTTTTAGATGCTAAACGCCTCACCGACCTGGCTCGTAACTCACACATACTCGCGTTGAGCAAGCGGAAGATTCTCCACAAGGAGGAGCTACAGTACTTAAGTAACTGAAATTCGGAGGCGCTAAGTAAGTGTGGTGCTTCGCATCACTGACACTGCCGTTCCCCTGATGTTATCCTGCAGGTAGTCGAGCTTTAAACCCACACAGTACACTTTTCAGTGTTAATCCAAATCTGACAGTTTACTGTGAAGACTGCTGCTCCACCGGTATAGTCTAGGACCTAATGAACCATCTGACTGTAAATGCACAAGCCTGCCCATCACACAGGTCTGATTGTTGTTTCTTGCATTAACAGCTGATATAAACAAAGCTATCATTACAAAAAGAAAGCGCCTTGAATTGTTCACCAAATCTTCTCTCAAGTCCAGCCACCAGGCAATTGAGCAGATGTGGAAAACACAGCAAAATGACAGGTGACTTAACCTCTGACTCTAGAATAGCTTTTACAAATGCATAAATGTTGCATAAATACACAAGTTATTTTAAGGTGCTTCTGGTAAATTTGTGTATGCTCATTCATATGAAATGGTTTCTTTTTAAACCAGCGCTATTTTACCTGCTTGGTTCAGATAAGCTCCTTTGTGAAATCAGGTGTTGTAGCGTAGGGTTGAAGCAAATGCCCACACACACTGCAGCCCAGAGCAACGTGGAGTCGAGTAGTGCTGGTTTAAACAATGCACTAACTTGTTAGTGAAAGTCTCATACAATATCGTTCATCAAATATCTTCAGTTGTAATGTTATTTGGGGGAAAAACATTCTGTTAAAATTCCACATTGTGTCCTTTGTCACATTGATTTTCAGAGTGAAACTGACAGACGACTACAGCACTCAGTTCAATACCGTGTTTCAGCAGTGGGACAGCGATGTGCAGAAATCCAAGGATCAAGATGAGAAACTAGCAGTAATATACTAAATAATTAATACTATCTATACTATTAATAAGATCACACCATACTTACCACTAGACTGGGGATCATAATCCGGCCACCTAAACATCCCCCAGTTTGTTTTCCTTTAGTGACCTCCCCACTTCAGCTGGTTGCCTGCAGACTGCAGAGTGAAAAGAGACGGGATTTGAAAGTGATACTTATTAACATGACCTGGCATTTCTCGACAGGGATGCAAAAGGAAAAATCAGGCTGTCAGAATTGGTTCAAATATAAATGTCATATACACTCACTGAGCAGTTTATTAGGAACATTCATGTGTTTATCTAATCAGCCAATTGTGTGGCAGCAGTGCAATGCATAAAATCTTGCAGATACGGGTCAGGAGCTTCAGTTAATGTTCCCATCATCCATCAGAATGGGGAAAAATTCGATCTCAGTGATTTCGACTGTGGCATGATTGTTGGTGCCAGATTGTTAGTTTGAGTATTTCTGTATCTGCTGATCTCCTGAGATTTTCATGCACAACAGTCTCTAGAGTTTACTCAGAATGGTGGGAAAAACAAAGCAGCAGTTCTGCAGATGGAAACTTCTTGTTGATGAGAGAGGTCAACGGAGAATGGCCAAACTGGTTTGAGCTCATAGAAAGGCTACGTTAACTAAGATAACGACTCTGTACAATTGTGGTGAGCAGAAAAGAATCTCAGAATGTACAACACGTAGAACCTTGAGTTGAATGGGCTACAGCAGCAGAAGACCACGTTGGGTTCCACTTCTGTCAGCTAAGAACAGAAAGCTGAGCCTCCAGTGGGCACAGGCTCACCAACATTGGACAGTTGCAAAGACTGAAAAAAGTGGCCTGCTCTGATAAATCTCGATTTTTGCTGAGGCATACAGATGGTAGGGTCAGAATTTGCCACCAACAGCATGAATCCATGGACCCAACCTGACTTGTGTCGACAGTCCAGGCTGGTGGCGGTGGTGTAATGGTGTGGGGACTGTTTTCTTGGCACAATGCCATAGCCTATTTGGGTATTGTTGCTGACCATGTGCATCCATTCATGCCCACAATGTGCCATCTTCTAATGGCCACACCTTGGTCAATACGGAACAGAATCCCAAAGGAATGTTTTCAACATTTTGTGGAATCCATGGCAAGATGAATTGAGGCTGTTTTGAGAGCAAAGGGAGGCCCTACCCAGTATTAGTATAATGTTCCTAATAAAGTGCTCAGTGAGTGTATATGACTTCAGTTTGACCCTGGAGGCAATGGTGTCCATTCCAAGTTTTTAAGAGGCCTTTCATGTATTAGTTTCACACCTGGGTATGAGCAGGTGATTTGAGTACTCATTCTATAGTGATAATCAGAATATGTATCACATAATGGTAGTGTGGCTCGAGGCGAGATGAAGAGGAAAGGCCTGTGGCCTCCAGTGACTGGTCTCCAGTGATGGAACAAAAACCCAATGAAACCAGCCATGAAGAAAATATTCCCAAACTGAAATGAAAAGAAACCAGCCTGTCCAAAAAACCTAAACAAAAAATGATCTGTGAGAAGTAACAGTAATAAAAAAACAAAATGATAGATTTTAGCTAATTGAAATACTGTATACTTTGTATATGTTACTTTTGCATTTGGTCTTGATGTTTCTACTCTTTTTCTGTTCAGGCAACGGTGCTTGATTTTTACAGCATTGCAATGAAGCACACATTTCCCTGAAAATAAAACTTCATAATATGAACTAAACTGAATTGGGTAATATTTCTGAATGAATTGCGAGTATATAAATAAAAACTAATGGAAAACACAAAAGTATAGTAACCATGACATCTCTTTCCTTTGCAGACCTTGTTCAGGCAGCAGCAGAAAATGTTTCAACTAATGAGGACTTCACAAGTCCAGAGGCTGAAGTCTATCAAGCAGCTCTTGGACCAGTACATTCGAGTAAAGCTTCTCTAAACATTTTAAGCTAGAACACCATTGTGTGAGGTTAAAACAATACATTGAATTCCCTTAATTCTAGAACTGTTCCCATAATCTCAGATTTACCCAGAGGTTTTTACCCCTCTTAAAAAAATTTCTGGTTGAATAATCCTCAGTCACACACCACTGATTACTCCTTTAGGATTTGACGTTGTGAAGAACAGCGTACCCTGCTGGATCAGTGTATCACAGAACCACAGGTCCAGTTTACAGGTACTCCGTCTGCAAGTGTGAGCCCTCATTGCCTTCCTGTGCTGCTGTAGAAACTGGAGGAGTTACAGAAGAGCCACTCTGGTCACCACACTACATTGCAGACTGAACTACGACAAGAGATGAACCTCCTGCAAAAGAAGCTTCTCATGGATACAGTGAGTAGCAGTAATATGTGTGTTTGTGTGTGTACAGTGGCTTCAGAAAGACCCCCTTCACTTTTTGCACACTTTGTTATAGATTTCATTTTAAATGGATACAATTGTCATTTTTGCCCATCAGTCTACACTCAATAACCCATATCGACAAAGTAAAAACATGTTTTTAGGCATTTTTGCCAATTTATTACAAATCAAAACTTATTTACATAAGTATTAATTCATAAGTATTTGCTGTGGCACTCCAAATTGTGGTCAGGTGCATCCTGTTTGCTTTCATTATCCTTGAGATGTGTCTAGAACGTTATTAGAGTCCACCTGTGACAAATTGAATTTATGGACATTGATGGACACCGGAGGTCTGGACAAAAACCAAACGATGAAGTCCAAGAAAGTCGGTAGAACCTTTCAATAGAATTATAGCGAGGCATAGATCAGGGCAAGGGTACTAAACTATTTCTAAAGTTTGAACCACCAGGACTCTTCCTTGAGTTGACCACCCGGGCAAGAAGGGCCTTGCTCAGGGAGGAGGCCAAGAACCAAATGGTCACTCTGAAAGAGCTTCAGAAGTCCTCTGCAGAGATGGGAGAACCTGCCGGAAGGATGAACATCTCAGCAGCACTCCATCAATCAGGCCTTTATGGTAGAGCGGCTAGATGGAAACCACTCTTGAGTAAAAGGCATATGACAGCATTTAAAGAACTCTGAGAGCAAGACGATAAAGACACAAATTGAACTCTTTGGGCAGAACTCCAAGCACTATGTCTGGCAAATGCCAGGCACTGCTCATCACCTGGCTAATACCATCCCGCAATGTCAGACCGGGGCTACGGTTCAAAGTCTCTTGACTGTCCTTGAGGTATACGAGAGCTTTCAGTATTGAGTCTTGATTCTCGGCTTGTGATTGCCTTTGGAGCCTGTTATTGGTGTATGTCAACTTTAGAACCAGGATTGTGCCAATGAAAGCCAAGGAAGCCATTAGAAATTAGAAAACATAGCCCAACCCTGAATCTTACCAAAACCAGCTTTTTGGAACAGTACGGGAGCACTGGTGAACTTGGTAGTAGCAAAGGGCCTAGTAGGCCTAGAAGGATCTCTACAGTTCATGGCCAAATAATTCTCACCATAATGGAGAAAAACCCCCATCTGACAGGTGTGGCAGGCGTGGATATGTCAGTGATTACTGTCTGCAGAAGACTTCATGAACACAACTACAGAGGCTACACTGCAAGCTGCAAACCCCTAGTTGGCTGCATAAACAGGATGGCCACGTCACAGTTAAGAAGTACCTAAAAAAGTCTGCAGAGTTCTGGATAAAAGGCCATGTGGACGGACCAAGATTCACTTGATCAGAGAGATGGTGAGAGTGTGGAGGCCAAAGCAAACTGCACAAAGCTTCTTGGGAAACGTGGTGGGTGCATTACAGTTTTGGCATTCATGGCTGCCACAGGTATTGGCTCACTTCATATTTCTGATGTAACTGCTGATAGCAGCAGCATAATTAATTCTGAAGTGAACTGCTCAGGTTTAGCAAAATGCCTCCAAACACATTGGACCGCGCTTCATCCTACAGAGAATAGTCCCAAAGCAACAAAGGAGTTTTTCAAAGCCAAAAACAGGAAAATTCTTCACTGGCCAAGTCAGTCACCTGATCTGAATCCAAATGAACAATCCAATTGAACATGCATTTTGCATGCTTCAGAGGAACCTAAAAGCAACTAGCCCCTGAACCGAGCAGGAGCCAGAGATGGCTGGCAGTAGAGGCCCAGCAGAGCATCACAGACTTTGAGCGGTCATCACACGCAAAGGATATAAAGGACTAAACAGGACGACTGTAATGTACATAACATTAATATGCCACAACCATAATGATGCCCTGAAATGGGGGGGCGAAACTTCTTTTTTTGTTCCAGACATAAATGGAGCTCATTTCAAAATTTCATACATTTAAAAAAAAAATGTCCCCCCTTATTTTTGCCAAACAATAATGTCACACAAATTACAGCAGATTGCCTGTATTATAATTATTTATTTATTTTTTATTTATTTTTAATACAACTTGCTTTGCCCATATTTATTAAGAGTAAATAATTTTAGGGGGCAATGTGCACTACACACATGCTACAGTGTGTGGCACCAGATGTGGGCAGCACTATTCACTCCAACCTTACAATCACCCTAAAAAGTAACTTGTCCACCTTTAAATTTAGCTTAACATTTAATGTAAATGCACTTAAATTAAGGGCTAGACTGTTACTAAAATGCCGACACTCCAGACTACATTCCCCACACTAAAAATCACTGTCACTTTCACTGCCATCCAAAACAATCCAAGCGAATAAAGTATTTGTATAAATGTATCACTAACGAATACACCGTAACGTGCCCATAAAGGCATCCTCCCTGTATAAAACGGGAGTGCAGTTACGGATTGCATTTGTCTGGGGGGACGTTTAGTGAAATGACCCGGCAGAACTGAACCCCGTCTCACTGAGGGATCTCTTGCCACAGCAACAGCAGGACATCGCCACGGTGCGCAAGTCTCTGCACACCCTGCTGCTCTGAAGCCCATCTGAGAGAACGAGGGAGGAGAGCCACGCGCTTCTGATGATCCCAGTCCGCCGGCGATTACTCACCTAGCCTGGAGAGCCAGTGTTCCCTGTTTATTGACCAACATTTAACCGTGTCATCCTTGATTTCAGTTCTTGTCGTCTTCACTGGACCTGAAAGTGCCGTTATTCAGAGTTGGACTTGTGCAGTTGCCTGTATGTTTTAATTTTCTCTTGTCGTTATTAAAAACCGATGGAAAAAGTATTTGTGCTGAAGGAGTGGAATTGATGAAAGGATAAAAGTTAAATCGTCTTATCATAAATATAGCAATCTTTATTTTACATTGGCTTATTTTATTTAAAAATGAATGATCTTTACAGAAAAGTTACAATCAAGCAAACAACTGAAAACACTAAAAGGCAAGAAAAGACAATGTTTCCTTTTTTATTTAAACAAGTGAGACTGAAGGAACTTGCCTTTCAAACTCAAATGTGGTATCCTTTGCCAAATATTTAAAAAAAATTTAGACAAAAGCTAAGTTAATAAATTACTTTCAGTGAGTTTAATTCCTCATCAGACTATACTGTGATGCCCAAGCAAAAGTCTTAACAGCTTTGGTTATATTCAGATAGCTAAAGGCAGTGTATCTTAGAACTGTGCACCCAGTTGTTAAATATAATTTGAATTTGTTTCATATACTCTATAGCTTACATTGGGCAGAGACAAGACCATTTAAGATACATTGACAAGAAATGCAATGTGCATGTAAATCTTTAAATAAAACTATTCCAAATACAACCGAATTAAATAAAGAACTCAGAACAGTACATCAACACATGCATTCGTAAAAAAAATAATAATAAAAAAAAACACAGATGGTAATGCTCGAAAATAGACAGATATATTAATAAATTTGCACACTCTGTAATGATGTAATGAACAGACATGGTAGCACAAACTGAAGAGGTCACATAGCCTTAGTTTGAGACCAAAGGAGTGAGTTAATGTTACATGCACATTCTTTGTTCAATACGTGCAGAAGAAACTGCACACTGACATACATAAAAATATGAAAGGAGTTAGAGTGTAATGAATGCAGGAGACCAATTCATACTGAACCACAAACACGGCCATGAACAGTTGACCAGACCTAAGTGTAGGTAGCAGCTTTCTTAGGTGTTTTTTTTAATTTATTACATTGCATTGGAGGAAACGGATTGTCTACTGACCTTTTTTTTATTATTTCTAGCTAATGTTCAATTAAACACCTGAGATTAATATTCTCGTTAAAACTCAATACTAGCCTTTCCCAGTCAAGGCGATAAAGACAGCATTCACTGCTAACAAC
Source organism: Conger conger (assembly GCF_963514075.1). Lineage (NCBI taxonomy): Eukaryota > Metazoa > Chordata > Actinopteri > Anguilliformes > Congridae > Conger > Conger conger. Next base: position 5,283,376 of record NC_083769.1, read on the forward strand.
GTGCACCTTCAGGTCGAACGAAAGGTCAGAGAAAACACCAACTCAAGAGATAAGGCAACTGTGAACTATTTCTTCCAGAGTGAATTAGATACCAAGAAAACAAAACCTAAAAACTGCAGGCAATAGCCACGTAGGAACATAAAGTAACTGTGCCAGGACTAATATAAGCAAATACTTTACTACTGTACTGGCAAAGATCGAAAGGCATTGAGAAAAAAAAAATTGTCCAGCTTTGCTACATATCTTGGATTCTGCTCTGACTTAAGCACTAACTTAAATGAAGACTTCAAGTATGAATAATGTAATAAAATAATGATTTTGAACTGGACGAACAGCTATATACTGTACTGATCATTCTTCGTCGGCCAAAATACAGTAAAGCTGGGCTAGCCTGTCCTCACATGCCACACTAACGCAGCCCAATGGGACATTAAGCCCTGCTGAACATGTTTGTCAGTAACAGAGGCCTCTGAAGATGCTGAACGCAGGCTAAATCCGAGCTGCCGTTCACATGTCTGGGAAAGCTTAGGTTATGGAAGTGCACGGAGGACGGAAGTCACACTCCCACAAATGAATACTGTGGTGTTAAAACTGACCCGGTCAGTTCGGCTACAACTGCTGTCCAAATGCTTGAGTGCTCGGAAAAAGGTTAGTATTCCTTAATCTACACGGAAATTGAGAATGACTTAAGGTTTTGGCTCAGGTAGACTGATGGGAGTGGCTAAACGGAGACCCATGTTCTCACATGCAGAAAACGCGAACAAGAAAAACTTTATCTACCCGTGTCACAAGTTAATCTAGCAATAAAAGAGAAAAAAGAAAAAAGTTTGATCCTATATATACGTAAACAAAAAATAAGACATTACTCTCCTCATCTCCAGTTTGCATTTTCTGTTGACTAAAATAATACATGTTACTTGTGTAACACACTCATGTTTATATGTTTAGCATTCTAGGCAGAAGGCGGGCCTACATAGTTGACAGTAAGCTTCATTTGCAACAGCACAGTGCCAGAGCCAGTGACCACAATACACAACACAAAACATTAAAAGCCGTCAGCAGCAGTGTTGGCAGGAGGCCATCTTTCCTGTTCTGAAGGATCAGCAGCTCCTGCCAACAGGAAGATCAGGAGTTCAGCTGCAGGGGAGCAGCTGCAGTCTCCAATGGACTGAGAGAAAATATTTCAACCCAAATTGTTTGGGGCTACAGTTATGAAAGCGAGACAATGGAAATGTCAATATTGCAAAGTACTTTTTTTTTTTTAAGGAAATACCGATGCTAATCCTCATATTGCTCTCAAATTAACCAGAAAAAAACAAGCAATTAAATAATCCAATGTTATTTCTCTATATAATTTTCTTTTTTTAAAACTACTAAAATTAACTGAAAACACATCTTATCTCCACTGTATTTTAAATACTTCCTTTTGGGTACATGTATGTATGAATAGTGGGACAATAACGGCAAATTCCCTTTATCTTACCACCGTTTACCAAAAAAAACAGCTGTAAGTTTATCATAACAAACAGACAACATAGCAAAATCCCCTTTCAGTCAGGAGATTTTTCTGGACACAACAAAATTGCACAAGACAGTGATTGAAATAAATAAATTTCCATTCAGCTTTCCCCCCCATATTATCACCATTGGCCATACTGGTTTTACATTCATTTGAAGGTGGCGCGTGTCCTTGTTGTGGGAAAAAGTGGAAAAACAAAAGCAGTCTAATGGTGGTTGCGCCCTTGCTGGTTAGCGAGCGTGTTCGGAGGCTTGATTTTGAAGACGAAGATGTGCAGGTGGGAGGCGATCTGATTGCAGACGCTGACGCAGTAACGCAGCAGGTCGAGGAAGGACAAGACCTGCGGATGCACACCAACAGCTTGAAATCCAGCACTGCATTCGGAGCGAGAGTTTCAGACTTTTTTCATTCAGGTTTTTATGCAGGTAAGAGCTACCGAAGCTGCTTCTCATGATCAGCTGAGTCGCTGAATAAACAACTTCATTGTGCAAATGTGAACTCGGTAAGTCCTGGACAAAGCAGGAATATCCATACTGCAATTTTTCTGATTGATGAACGTGGTTTAGTTTCGTTAATCTCACACACACATACATGCGTACATACATACGCACACACATGCACTCACACACACGCATCCTGCACTTTAGTTCGATGCTTTTAAATGACCAAGTAAACAGATTAATTGGACGAATCTGAACCTACCAGAGCAATCCAGAGGACAAGGTATTCATCAATGAAGCTGTTGAAATACTGGTCCAGAAAGAGCAGCCCTGGGCCCAGAAAGGCCAAGTCATGTAGATACATTTCACTCTTAGTCATATGTGCAACCTGTGAAATAAAAACATTGCAAATACAGATTTACACCAGCCCCATACCGTTCAACAAAAAGACCATCAGACTAAAACTCACTACAACTTAGACAAGGCAGTGATTCCGAAATATTTCGGCATTTGGAATATCCAATTTGCAAACTACGTACAAGAGTATTCTCGTTTCTCCTGAAAACACGGTGGCAGCCACCTCATTTTCACCCCACGGTCACAAGCCACACATGCACCGGCTAGGAGAGACCAAATCATACGCATGCACAGAGAGCGAGCCACAGATCCCTGGCTGGCCAACATTGCTCATAGGGAGCTATCTAGCAGCCACAAATCAAATTTTTAATCTAAAAGGTACAATACAATAGGTAAGATTTTTGCATTAAAACATTGTTACAAGGCCATTGTAAATCCCTTCCTATCATTGAAAAAGGCTCACTGACATGTTGTCTCACCCCCTGCCTGTGTTTATAGTTCTTAAATTCGGGTTTCTAAATATACAGTTGACACTCTGTACCAAAACATTGTATAACTGTACAATAATCCAAGCTCATTGGTTGAAAATTGGTTCCAATTGCTACAGCCAATGGCGTTCGTTTCAACATGAATGCATTCACAGAGAAGCGGCCAGATGGCGGCCTGTAGCGTAGTGGTTAAGGTACATGACTGGGACCCGTAAGGTCGGTGGTTCGATCCCCAGTGTGGCCACAATAAGATCCGCACAGCCATTGGGCTCTTGAGCAAGGCCTTTAACCCTGCATTGCTCCAGGGGACTATACGTCGCTCTGGATAAGAGCATCTGCCAAATGCCATTAATGTCATGTAAAGATAAAGTGTTGTGTTTTGAGGGTGTTTGTTGCTGCAATTCCTCTCTTGACCGTTTGGAGTCCGAAATGACGTATAGTACCTTTAACACCGAACACCCTTTCCTCAAGGCCCAATGACAAAGATGGGGATACGTACCACTAACTTGTTAGTGATCTTGGCAGACACAAAGCCAAAAGCCAGGATATACAGACAGGGATGCTTCTCAAAGAGCTGGACTGCAGATTTCTTGTAAATCATGACGGCCAGCGTGATGACCGTCCCTATGTGGAAGAATGGGGTCAGGACACTCGTTCCCTAGGAGGCAATGAGGCAGGATTTCAATAATGTGTCAATATACATGCAAGAACGATTTCCTATTGACATAGCCAACAGGCATTCCATTGCAAATGTTACGTCACATCACAGCTGCAACCGAGTTACAACAAGAATACCCTTCCTTTCTGAAGTCCAGTGTGCACGTCTATGACAGCGGTTCAGTTGTGAATAGAGGCCTTTCATTCACTACTACTGCAGACCTCTGAGACAAATACCTACATCTATATACTCTATATTTCCCATATGCACTCTTACTGTGGCTGCTGAATAATGTTAAGAGCAGGACAGGTCATTTAAACAATTGAGGCCAGGGCTGCCCAACCCTACTCCTGGAGATCTACCGTCCTGTAAGTTTTCACTCCAACCCTAACGCTAAACCCTAAAGCACACCTCATTCAACAAATAGAGATCTCGATGATCTGCCAATTAGAATGCCAGGAGTTGAAAAGAAAACCTTCAGGATGGTTTATCTACAGGAACAGGGCTGGGCAGCTGTAATGTATGCTCCACGTTTGGTAATAGAGACGTTATAGCTCAGTCATCATTTTCTGTTCCCCAGTTCCCAGAACGATACATCAAGAGTCCGATGAATTGGCAGAACATCCCTTCTTAAGAGCAGACATTTTGAAGAACTTACTGCTATTGTCGATCCATTCTTCCCAACCCCCCCTGTGAAAATGACCCGGAAGTAGTTTGTACAGGAGAAGATGGCTCCTGCCACAGTGCAGATGGCAGGCACTATTTTAATCTGGATATTAATGACCGGGATCTGTGGGATTTAAAGAACAAGCAGTAAGACTCATACCTCTGCAACTCACAAACAAAAGTACAGGGCAAAACTAACGATAAACTTGTTCGGTCACAAAAAGTGTTAGCTAATTAAGCATCAAATTCAGTGAATCTTAGAGAATAATGCAGGAAGTGGCGTCAGTGGAATCTGAAGCAGCATGAGCTAATCTATAACTATATCAGTAAGGCCAAGCTCCACAGAGCTATTACACTGTGTTACTCTCTCTGTAAAGAAACTACCGTCAGCAGCGGGATCACTGATAATTACTTCACTGAAAAAAAACTCAGAACGTGACGGCACACAAAAATTAGATGGGGGTGGGGGATTTACCGAAGACTGCCAGAATGCCGATCCCCCGATGCCGGCCAACAGATACATGGTTATAATGAAGAGCTGCACTTCGGTCACATCGATGCTGAAGGGGGCAGAGAAGGCAGAAGAGGTAAGAGCAGGGTTCAGGAGGACAGCAATTCACTGCAGTAACACACACAGCGCCCCCTGCTGGAAGGCCAGCACCGAGGCTACAAAGCAAAAGGACCGCAGTTTCTGCATGGGTAGCTACCTGGAACCGTTCGTCAGATTTTCTGATGTCGCAACGCTTTTTCTCTGTCTTCGGGAGTGTGTGCGCGTGCGTGCGTGCGCGCGTGTGTGTGTGTGCGCGCGTGCGTGAGTGAGTGTGAGTGAGTGTGTGTGTGTGAGTGTGTGATTGTGAGTGTGAGTGAGTGTGTGGGCATGAGTGAGTGTGTGAGCGTGTGAGTGTGTGAGCATGTGTGTGTGTGCGTGAGTGAGTGAGCGTGTGTGTGAGCGTGTGTGTGCGTGTATGTGTGTGTGTGTGTGTGTTTTAGGGGCCTAGAGAGATGTAGCACAAATGGCTCCTTTCCCCCCACACAGCACATAGCTGCTGCACTGCAGGCTTGGTTCAATGCCCACCTAAGAGTGTTTAAATCCAAAAGATCACTATGAATCCTGATATTTCTGAGCTAGAATTTGCATAAGTAATTTTGGTCTAAAACGTGATCACCCACACACACAGGTAACCAGCGGTACTTGTGTACAGATGAACCCTGCTCTAAATGACAAATGTGCATTGCAGCAGCTCATAAACACGTATTCGTTCACAAGGTACAGATGTGCAAGCTGAATAATCACTGTGATTAAAGATTTCCTGGTCCTAGCTACCCATAATCCCCGAAACACCGCTGGACATTTTGCCTGAATAGCACTACATCAGGTAATCAAATGCTCATCCCCATCCCCAAAACTAATTTTCTGGACTCCCATAGACTCCTGCACTTACATGCCGAAGCGCAGGGTGCCTGACACGTAGGTCTGCCAGTGGGCGCAGTAGAACATGAACATGCCCGCGAAACAGCAGAAAAACATCCAGTCCGGGTTGGTGCCCAGCTGCACGGCGATGCAGGTGCCCAGGACCACAAACACTGAGAGAGAGAGAGAGAGAGAGAGAGTAACCAGCCAGCTACAGCACTGTGACTGGTACACCATTCTCCTGGAAGACCATCGTTAAGTAGCAAGGATTTGCTGCAGTGAATAAGGAACCCTGGTGATGTGCTTTGTCTTGACTTGTGCTTGGTCTTCTTCACTTTATGATGCAAGCTCTAGATTCAAGGAGATCAGGACTATTTGAAACACATTTTAAACTATCGGCTGGGGGAAGGTGGTATGTGGAGCAAAGGCAGAATTAAAATAGAGCAGTTCCTCATCACTGAGGGGTAGCGTGTCATTTCAAAGACAGTCATTAATGCAACTGTAGGCGTTGTGAGCATTAACTGCACAAATGGAGAACAAACAAATGAAGAGTTATGTTATTTCTGCAAATATATCGTGTAATTTATGGAGTGGCTATTTCAGTGAAGTGTATGCTAGAGCATGCAAGTACAGGCAGGTAAATGATACCTGTGTGTGTGTGTGTGTGTGTGTGTGTGTGTGTGTGTGTGTGTGGGCATGTGTGTGTACCTGTGGAGAGGGAGTCACAGCCATGGTCAAAGAGCTCCCCCAGAGGAGTGCTGCTATTGGTTCGTCGTGCCTGCTTCCCATCGATGGCATCCAGTGACTGGTAGATAAAAAGGCCGACTGCACCTGCCAGGTATGCCCAAAGAGGTGCCTGAAGAGAAAATGCACAAGATCTACGATTAACCAACATCACAAATGCAAGGCCCCGAGATTAACCATCATCACAAACACAAGGCCGAGATTAACCAACATCACAAACACAAGGCCGAGATTAACCATCATCACAAACACAAGGCCGAGATTAACCATCATCACAAACACAAGGCCCCGAGATTAACATCATCACAAACACAAGGCCCCCGAGATTAATCATCACAAACACAAGGCCCCCGAGATTAACCATCATCACAAACACAAGGCCCCCGAGATTAACCACCATCACAAACACAAGGCCGAGATTAACCATCATCACAAACACAAGGCCCTAAGATTAACCATCATCACAAACACAAGGCCGAGATTAACCACCATCACAAACACAAGGCCGAGATTAACCATCATCACAAACACAAGGCCCTAAGATTAACCATCATCACAAACACAAGGCCGAGATTAACCATCATCACAAACACAAGGCCCTAAGATTAACCACCATCACAAACACAAGGCCCCGAGATTAACCAACATCACAAACACAAGGCCCCCGAGATTAACCACCATCACAAACACAAGGCCGAGATTAACCATCATCACAAACACAAGGCCCTAAGATTAACCACCATCACAAACACAAGGCCCCGAGATTAACCATCATCACAAACACAAGGCCGAGATTAACCAACATCACAAACACAAGGCTGAGATTAACCATCATCACAATCACAAGGCCCTAAAATTAACCACCATCACAAACACAAGGCCCCGAGATTAACCAACATCACAAACACAAGGCCCCCGAGATTAACCACCATCACAAACACAAGGCCCCGAGATTAACCACCATCACAAACACAAGGCCCCGAGATTAACCAACATCACAAACACAAGGCCCCCGAGATTAACCACCATCACAAACACAAGGCCGAGATTAACCATCATCACAATCACAAGGCCCTAAAATTAACCACCATCACAAACACAAGGCCCCGAGATTAACCAACATCACAAACACAAGGCCCCCGAGATTAACCACCATCACAAACACAAGGCCGAGATTAACCATCATCACAAACACAAGGCCCTAAGATTAACCATCATCACAAACACAAGGCCGAGATTAACCACCATCACAAACACAAGGCCGAGATTAACCATCATCACAAACACAAGGCCCTAAGATTAACCATCATCACAAACACAAGGCCGAGATTAACCATCATCACAAACACAAGGCCCTAAGATTAACCACCATCACAAACACAAGGCCCCGAGATTAACCAACATCACAAACACAAGGCCCCCGAGATTAACCACCATCACAAACACAAAGCCGAGATTAACCATCATCACAAACACAAGGCCCTAAAATTAACCATCATCACAAACACAAGGCCGAGATTAACCACCATCACAAACACAAGGCCGAGATTAACCATCATCACAAACACAAGGCCCTAAGATTAACCATCATCACAAACACAAGGCCGAGATTAACCATCATCACAAACACAAGGCCGAGATTAACCATCATCACAAACACAAGGCCGAGATTAACCATCATCACAAACACAAGGCCCTAAGATTAACCATCATCACAAATACAAGGCCGAGATTAACCATCATCACAAACACAAGGCCGAGATTAACCATCATCACAAACACAAGGCCGAGATTAACCACCATCACAAACACAAGGCCCCGAGATTAACCATCATCACAAACACAAGGCCGAGATTAACCAACATCACAAACACAAGGCCGAGATTAACCATCATCACAAACACAAGGCCGAGATTAACCATCATCACGCAAACCAATATTGCTAATACTGCGTATACATCCCTCATAAGAAATGTCACATAAAAGTGCTGATGAATATCAAAATGAAGAAAAGCAGAACAAAACGGAAGCACAATCTAGATTCGTGCTGGTGGAAGAAACCACGAGAGGGGATTGAAATTCAATGACCAGCATCGGTATGAGCAGCCAAGGCAAGCACACAAAAATGCCCAAGAGAAACTTATTTGTCACATGCAAAACCGTGGCTCTGAAGTTTAACTTGGCACTGACTGTCTGCGGTTTTCATTCTCTCGAGTGCAGCTTTTTCAAGTGATGGGTTACATTACATTTGACTTTATTTAGCAGACGCCTTTATCCAATGCGAAGTACAAAACAGTGCATTTCAAGGTCATACAACAAACAACCGAACACGCCAGATAAGGTTCCTGGAAATGAAAGAATGTGTGGGAAAATACTAACTCCCTTTCTGAGTGAACGACACACAGAAGAAAAGCTTCTATGCTCTGTTACATTTTAGATCGCACTGTCATTATGGGAAGAAAAATTTTGTTTGTAGTACTAAATAACCATCCACAGTAAAAGCACCAAAAAAAAGTGTGTGTGTGTGTATGTGTGAGTGTCTGTTCTTAAACACTTCTTCCTCAAAAATCGATAAAGCAGTTTCTTTGACCTTACAGGAAAAGGCTAAAGTACACTTGGAATCTATGCGTAACCTATATCTGTAATCGTGCAATCTGAGAGTTCACTGAACTCCCGTAACCCCATTCCAGCCTAGGGAATTTACAGAAAAGGGTTTCTGCAACAGGAAGTAGCTGCAGTGCCGTTAGGACAGAAGCGAGTCACCCGGTCGTTTCAGTTAGGCTGGCGGATGCGTCGAACCTCCCCAGAGAGCGGCGAGTGTCGGCTGAAACCCTGCAGCCTGAATCACAGAGAAACAGAGCTGCCCACTGCCAGCCAGCGTGTCGCTTCATTTCATTACAAACAAACCCAGGTTTACACTGGCCTCAAACACATTGTAACATGATATCACATTCACTGTCTTTTTCCAGCATTGTGTATTATCCTACTACAACAATACAAGGAGCTCAGGGCTTGGCAATTAACTACCACATCGCAATCTACACAGATCTCAGGAATTTCAGAAGGGGGTTGGGATTCAAACGTGCCCTAACCCCCACGCTGGATCGACAGCGGACTGCCCCAGCGCACTGCCTCTTGAGTCCCAGCCAGCCTTTGGCAAAGAGCCTTTAGCGCTTCTTGGAAAGAGGGAAGTTGGCTTGGAGTACCTTCTTGGTAGAGGCCCATTCTGGGTTTGACTGTGTGCTGTGTTCAGCCTCGGAAGAATGAGATTTCTCTGCCTCATTTCAACATGCAGGTAGTTGTAAGCGACTGTTTGTCACGTTGGTCAAAGTGGCCCCGACACCTGACAGCATTCTCAAGCAGTTGTGATAAGGCTTGCTTCCCAAGGCTGTATTTAAAGCAGCAGGAGCTCTCTGTACCACACACACACACACACACACACACACACACACACACACACACACACACACACACACACACACACACACACACACACACACACACCCGTACACACACCACCCACCCACACACACTGCACACACACCACACACACCACACACACACACACACACACCACACACACACACACACACCACACACACACACACACACACACACACACACACACACACACACACCCGCACACACACACCGCACACACACACCGCACACAAACACGCATGGCCTGCAGTATCTCGGACTTAACCAAAAAATTATCTGCCGCTTATTCAAAACAAATCCATTTATGACGGGCGGGTGACATCCTTATTCTGGAGAAGCCTGGATGAATCCCTATCTGACATCTCCCCTGCGTTCTCCTCACTCCTCAAATCACAAGCAGGTGACCCACTGCTGGGTTTGTGCAAGGCCAGCGCATTCTCTGGCCTGGAGGGCAGTGTAGGGTTGCAGGGACTCCTGCTCATTGCACAAGGCTACAGGATACAGTAGCAAGCCGCCCAGTCAATAGGCCCAACTAGGGACCGTTGGCTTATCAGAGTCCAGGTCACTCAAAGACTCCATGCACTTTATCGATCTACTCAGATCCATAAAGTCAAGCTGGTATCACACAGAGCGAGGCGGAAAAGCTGCCTGCTAATGCAGAATAGCCTTTTCCAAGCCTATGAAGCAAATAAATATAGATATAAATATAAATACAGGTTGTGGGACGCAGAGATTAAAAAATAAATAAATACAAAGGTAATTACATTTCCTAGTGGAGATTTTACAGACTGTGGAGTGATACAGTCTGGTGTTCGGTAAATCAATATAACATGCAAATGTACTGTCACACAAATGTCAGATCAACCAGAACAAACAAAACCAAGGCTGCCTGGATTGTTAGAATAACGGTGATGTGTGTTCTTTCTTAGGGCTTGTGTAAATAATTAAAAAACAAAAAAAAGTTCAGATATACACAATTATAGCAAAATAAAATGAATTCATAGGTGCAAAACTGACCAATAACAGGAAAGTACAAATAAAATGCAAATCCATACGCCTGTGGATAAGTACCGGCAGAAGGGGGCACAAGGCCAGAGAAACCCTGGCAGGATCAGGTGCTTCAGGGGGTTGACAGCTCATTCATAAAATACTGCGCTCTGAGCGAGACAGGTTCTCAAAGGGCATTCCACAGCTCTTACTGTGGAGGCCACGCATGTCACCAAAACAAATCCGTTACAAACCAAGAGCCTCCACATCTGCAACTGGGCCGGAGAGTTTAAGTAAGGTCGGCTGGCTTAAAAACAGATATTTGTCCATGGTTTTCATTGCCGTGAGCCCACACCGTGAGCCCACGGGGGGCCAGATCTGCGTAACGCGCGTCCTACACGTGTGAAGTGAGAGGAGTGTGCCTCCGTTATATAATCACAATGAGCAAACTCCTCCAACTATTCCCTTTTTCCAAAAGAGGCTCTCTCGGCCATGGTCCAGTCAGAGAGAGTCAGAGAGAGTCAGAGAGAGGTGGTGTAACAGGGGTCAGAGAGAGGTGGTGTAACAGGTCAGAGAGAGGTGGTGTAACAGGTCAGAGAGAGTCGGAGAGAGGTGGTGCAACAGGTCAGAGAGAGACGGAGAGAGGTGGTGCAACAGGTCAGAGAGAGACGGAGAGAGGTGGTGTAACAGGGCAGAGAGAGGTGGTGTAACAGGTCAGAGAGAGGCAGAGAGAGGTGGTGTAACAGGTCAGAGAGAGACGGAGAGAGGTGGTGTAACAGGGCAGAGAGAGGTGGTGTAACAGGGGTCAGAGAGAGGTGGTGTAACATGTCAGAGAGAGTCAGAGAGAGGTGGTGTAACAGGTCAAAGAGAGTCGGAGAGAGGTGGTGTAACAGGGCAGAGAGAGACGGAGAGAGGTGGTGTAACAGGTCAGAGAGAGATGGAGAGAGGTGGTGTAACAGGGCAGATAGAGACGGAGAGAGGTGGTGTAACAGGGCAGAGAGAGTCGGAGAGAGGTGGTGTAACAGGTCAGAGAGAGACGGAGAGAGGTGGTGTAACAGGGCAGATAGAGACGGAGAGAGGTGGTGTAACAGGGCAGAGAGAGACGGAGAGAGGTGGTGTAACAGGGCAGAGAGAGGCGGAGAGAGGTGGTGTAACAGGTCAGAGACGGAGAGAGGTGGTGTAACAGGGCAGAGAGAGACGGAGAGAGGTGGTGCAACAGAGCAGAGAGAGATGGAGAGAGGTGGTGTAATAGGGCAGAGAGAGATGGAGAGAGGTGGTGTAACAGGGCAGAGAGAGTCGGAGAGAGGTGGTGTAACAGGTCAGAGAGAGACGGAGAGAGGTGGTGTAACAGGTCAGAGAGAGACGGAGAGAGGTGGTGTAACAGGTCAGAGAGAGGTGGTGTAACAGGTCAGAGAGAGGCAGAGAGAGGTGGTGTAACAGCTCAGAGAGAGTCGGAGAGAGGTGGTGCAACAGGTCAGAGAGAGACGGAGAGAGGTGGTGCAACAGGTCAGAGAGAGGTGGTGTAACAGGTCAGAGAGAGGCAGAGAGAGGTGGTGTAACAGGTGAGAGAGAGACGGAGAGAGGTGGTGTAACAGGTCAGAGAGAGACGGAGAGAGGTGGTGTAACAGGGCAGAGAGAGACGGAGAGAGGTGGTGCAACAGGTCAGAGAGAGGTGGAGAGAGGTGGTGTAACAGGGCAGAGAGAGACGGAGAGAGGTGGTGTAACAGGGCAGAGAGAGACGGAGAGAGGTGGTGCAACAGGTCAGAGAGAGGTGGTGTAACAGGGCAGATAGAGACGGAGAGAGGTGGTGTAACAGGGCAGAGAGAGTCGGAGAGAGGTGGTGTAACAGGGCAGAGAGAGTCGGAGAGAGGTGGTGTAACAGGGCAGATAGAGACGGAGAGAGGTGGTGTAACAGGTCAGAGAGAGGTGGTGTAACAGGTCAGAGAGAGACGGAGAGAGGTGGTGTAACAGGTCAGAGAGAGGTGGTGTAACAGGTCAGAGAGAGGCAGAGAGAGGTGGTGTAACAGGTCAGAGAGAGACGGAGAGAGGTGGTGTAACAGGTCAGAGAGAGTCAGAGAGAGGTGGTGTAACAGCTCAGAGAGAGACGGAGAGAGGTGGTGTAACAGGTCAGAGAGAGACGGAGAGAGGTGGTGCAACAGGTCAGAGAGAGGTGGTGTAACAGGGGTCAGAGAGAGGCAGAGAGAGGTGGTGTAACAGGTCAGAGAGAGACGGAGAGAGGTGGTGTAACAGGGCAGAGAGAGACGGAGAGAGGTGGTGTAACAGGGCAGAGAGAGTCAGAGAGAGGTGGTGTAACAGGGCAGAGAGAGACGGAGAGAGGTGGTGTAACAGGGCAGAGAGAGAAGGAGAGAGGTGGTGTAACAGGTCAGAGAGAGGTGGTGTAACAGGTCAGAGAGAGACGGAGAGAGGTGGTGTAACAGGTCAGAGAGAGGTGGTGTAACAGGTCAGAGAGAGGCAGAGAGAGGTGGTGTAACAGGTCAGAGAGAGACGGAGAGAGGTGGTGTAACAGGTCAGAGAGAGTCAGAGAGAGGTGGTGTAACAGCTCAGAGAGAGACGGAGAGAGGTGGTGTAACAGGTCAGAGAGAGACGGAGAGAGGTGGTGCAACAGGTCAGAGAGAGGTGGTGTAACAGGGGTCAGAGAGAGGCAGAGAGAGGTGGTGTAACAGGTCAGAGAGAGACGGAGAGAGGTGGTGTAACAGGGCAGAGAGAGACGGAGAGAGGTGGTGTAACAGGGCAGAGAGAGTCAGAGAGAGGTGGTGTAACAGGGCAGAGAGAGTCGGAGAGAGGTGGTGTAACAGGGCAGATAGAGACGGAGAGAGGTGGTGTAACAGGTCAGAGAGAGGTGGTGTAACAGGTCAGAGAGAGACGGAGAGAGGTGGTGTAACAGGTCAGAGAGAGGTGGTGTAACAGGTCAGAGAGAGGCAGAGAGAGGTGGTGTAACAGGTCAGAGAGAGACGGAGAGAGGTGGTGTAACAGGTCAGAGAGAGTCAGAGAGAGGTGGTGTAACAGCTCAGAGAGAGACGGAGAGAGGTGGTGTAACAGGTCAGAGAGAGACGGAGAGAGGTGGTGCAACAGGTCAGAGAGAGGTGGTGTAACAGGGGTCAGAGAGAGGCAGAGAGAGGTGGTGTAACAGGTCAGAGAGAGACGGAGAGAGGTGGTGTAACAGGGCAGAGAGAGACGGAGAGAGGTGGTGTAACAGGGCAGAGAGAGTCAGAGAGAGGTGGTGTAACAGGGCAGAGAGAGACGGAGAGAGGTGGTGTAACAGGTCAGAGAGAGGTGGTGTAACAGGACAGAGAGAGAAGGAGAGAGGTGGTGCAACAGGTCAGAGAGAGACGGAGAGAGGTGGTGTAACAGGGCAGAGAGAGTCGGAGAGAGACGGTGTAACAGGTCAGAGAGAGGCAGAGAGAGGCAGAGAGAGGTGGTGTAACAGGTCAGAGAGAGGCAGAGAGAGGTGGTGTAACAGGTCAGAGAGAGGTGGTGTAACAGGTCAGAGAGAGGCAGAGAGAGGTGGTGTAACAGGTCAGAGAGAGGCAGAGAGAGGTGGTGTAACAGGTCAGAGAGAGACGGAGAGAGACGGTGTAACAGGTGAGAGAGAGGTGGTGTAACAGGTCAGAGAGAGACGGTGTAACAGGTCAGAGAGAGTCAGAGAGAGGTGGTGTAACAGCTCAGAGAGAGACGGTGTAACAGGGCAGAGAGAGAAGGTGACTGGAGAAGGGGGCTCTGTATGGTGTCTGCTAACAGTGCAGAAAACCCGGTCCATCAGACGCCAACAACTCCTGCGTATCCCATATCACATCTATACCCCTGGTATCAGAGCACATACAGCGAGCCCCGCTTACCCAGAATCATATCAATATGAGCCTGACCGAGGCATGCAGCAGCGGGCAGCAGAAAGGGCATGAGTCACGTCTCTGGACTTAAATGACCGTTCGCGGTTAGGCACTACAGGCTAGCAGAACATCTAACACAATGCTCGATGAGAGGAGTGTTCAAGCGTGTCTGAACCTCAATCTGTGGAGTCAGAAAGCACCGATTTCTGAGGTCACTAACACCTTTGCGAAAGTACCCTTTCAGCGCTATCCGCAGGGATGCCAGTGATTTGGAGCCGTTGCTTTCGATTAAATATTAACCCCTTCCCCATGGAAGACCTGTGATCTATCCAGGCTGGCTTGTGAAAGTTCTGCTGCCTCCAAAACACAACATTTAAACACTAACGCATTTCAGCCCCATTCCAGACACCAGCCCCAAGGGCAGTTTGTAAGTCTGCTTTCTCTCGCATGCATAATTGATGCACCTTAACTGAACTGCACCGGTCAGCCGTGAGCTTAAAACTATCTGCACTCCTCAGCATTAAGACTTTCTCCTGAGAACCTCATTATTTACTCCCAACACCTGAGAAACACAAGTGGCCAAAACCGGGCTTTGTTTTTGAAGCTCACTTCAGGGTCTTGTTGAGAGACGCTGCTCACAAGTAGCAGTGCTGCTGGCTACAGTAGAGGCATTTCAGCCACCCCTCGCAATGCGAGTCAATGGCAACAATGCACTACAAATACAATGTTAATCATGCTTTTCAAAATGTAGTCGCAATGGGCGATTTTCTTTGTCTGATGTTTCACCATGTGCCGATTTCTGAAGTTATTCTGTGTTATTTGGACAATAAAGGAACACACTGTGGAATCGGGGTCTGCATCTCATGCGCTTAGTGGAGGACCAAAAACTACACTTCCACATTGTCGAAGCGCTTTTCACAAGCCCAGGGAAAAGTCAGTGGGTGACATCACAGACACCTGGTCCATATTTTTTCTACAGTTATAGAGTAAAAATCATACAGACACAGTCAGGAGCCAGAAAGTTCATTTACTGCAACTGGCTGTGACTGTATGGTCTTTCAGGCATTAACATTAAGGCCATCAATGACGTATGGCTGGGGGATGTGCATTTCAACCCACTATTTGTCTCTGAAGTGCCAAGGCAGTGTGCAAGCCCACCAAAAAATGACCATTTTAAAATAAGTTTCTGTGACCTAACCCACACCAGCTCCACCATCCAGTCCCCTGCAGTTCACTCTCTGAAACAGTAGGGGGCAGCGATGTTGGAACAGTTGGAACGAACCTTGATCTCAAAAACATAAGCTCTCATAATTAGAAAGCAAAGAAATTGATGCAACAGGCATCACATACAATTTCCTTTTAATCATTAAAATAATACCCAGAACAACTTGATGGCCAATGTTTCCTAACTAAAGTGCTCACGGAAAAAGCTGCACTTGCATATTAAGTCAGCTCATAGACAGGATGCAGCCAACGTGCAGGCAATAAATGGTTTATCTACCTTAATGGTGAACGTTTTCTCTGAAACAGTGATGACGTGTATATAACGTTAGAACCCACTGACGATGAGGACGGCAGAGGAAACCCGTCATCACACCGGAATAATGGCAGTTGCAGTAAAGGAGCCTGAGGTTACGGTCTCATTCAGGTCATCAGTGGGCTAGTATAATCCGCTACAACCATGTCAGCAGACAGAGGAGAAAGTGCATCTGGACAGCTGCTTAAAGGTCCACACAGATATGTGTAGTATTGCTGAGCTTTCCATATCCTCTTGGAGCTTTGATTTGTGTTCCATACTGATCCAAGTAAAAATAAATGCAATTTCGCTTGAAGTATGCATATCTTGTGGTCCAACTGTGGGCCTTAGCCCCACCCAGGTCTTACAGTTACGCTCTGTAAGTTAAGTGATACCAAAGGGGAGCTACAAATATACCTCCTATGGCAGCAGTACAGGGGAAGGGGGGGGCAGAAACGCAGGTGGGGGAAGGCAGGCCCGGTAGTGCACGCGGGCGGAGATGGGACAGCACAGGGCCTACCTGCTCAGTGGCAGTGGGGCAGTAGTAGACCAGCACCAGCGTGGTGAGGATGTTGGTGGCCAGGCCGACGATGGTGATGAGGTTGGGGGCGATCCAGGCGGGCACGCGGGCCACCAGCCACTCCCAGTAGCCCTGCATGTAGGGCTCCAGCAGGGAGCGCCCGGCGCTGCTGTAGCGGTGCTCCTCCAGCCGCTTCAGCTGGTGCCGCGACAGGGGCGGGGCCGGCAGCTGCACCAGCTTGCTCAGGACGCAGGCCCCGCCCCTCCCGCAGGGCTCCGCCTCTGGGGCGGGGCCTCCGGAGGGCGCGTCCGCCGCAGGCTCCGCCCCCCGGGCGCCCCGCGGCGGCCTGGCGGCACGATGGCTGCTCATGGCGAGTGGTGGTCACGCGCGATCACGCACACGCACACTGCCCCCACCCCGCCCGGCCTCTGGGGATCCACAGCGGGGCCCCACCACACCTGGAGCGGGAGACACCCAACACCGAGACACCCAACACGGAGACGATTACACGCCGATTTTCACTGAACGTCTTTTGATTTATTGATGCTTCGTTGACATTTCCTACCAAATTGAACCTGGTTCACAATGAAGCCATGTTGGATGTAGGTGGAGACTGAGGTGGTTACACAACTCGGACCCCTCGCCATCAGGCTCCCATAACACTGTCATACACACGACACAACAACTGTCACAAGATGGCATAACAGATGATGTCAGGTTATGTCAAATGATGTAAAACTGTCATACTTTTATTGGTACATTTGCTGACAGTAACATGGTCGGTTGGCATTTATACAGCACTTTTATCCAAGCGCTGTACAACTGTACATCCATCATAACATTTACCAATGAAAGTATGACAGGTTTATATTATTTGACATCATCCGTTATGCCACGTGTATGACAGTGTTATGTCAGCCTTATGGCAAGGGGTTCATGTAAAGTGTTACCGTTGAGGTCGGAGGTAGTTGGGACTGAGACAGACGTGATGAGTAGAGAGGTAAAACACAGAGGGATTGAGAGAGAAAGGATACAGATCAAGTAGGCTCAGATGGTGTGGAGCCATACTGAGTTGAGACAGATATTAATAATCGTTGTCATCATCATTGTTGTTCATAATAAAACCAGGTTCGAACATCGGTCTGCCCACGTCATGCCCACCCCAGCCGTCCAAGCTGGTTGGATGTACTGGCAAGACAAAGTTAGCGTGTGTGGTCGAGAGAACGCATGTATCCGTATATTTTTAACTGTACAAAAAGTTGAACTGACGTGTACTTGTCCTAAGTGGTCTTAGCTCGTTGCATAAGGTGGAAACACAATGGCACACCCCACAGCTAGATAGGATAGAGCAGGATGTTGCAAGACCTGTCACACGTCACTGCAGTTGTTTTTGTAAGCTCGTGAAGCGATAAAGATTGATCCAAATACTTGGACGTCAGGGTAAATATGTAACATTAACGAAATATGTGGAACTTTGTCAATATGAAGTTAAATAACGGTCCTTATTTTTGTTCCCAATTATGTTTTCATGCTTGCAGCGATGTCTAAAACTGGTAGACGAACGACTTAAAAACTAAACATTGTGCAACCAAAAGGATGGGTCACCAAGCAAAGTAATAACTGCAGCTCAGTTCTGAAGCAATACTGGCCGTAAACGGGGAGTTATAACTTAATTCTCACTGTTTGACTGGAAAATGACCCGCAACATAGCCGTTGCACTTACACTTCTGCTACCAGTGTATTCTCCCAACGACTGTACGACGTTAAGGGCGACTGTGTACCTAACCTAGTTAGTCTAACGTAGTATCTACTCTATCCAGTTATACTGAATAGCAATTTAACTACAACTTATACATTAAGGAAACCAGAGCCACGCCTATCTAGCAAGCGAAACGTGTGTTAGGGGCAATGTAGAATGACCTTGATCACTTCAACAAAAAAGCAAGCGAGCTAATTCGAACCTGAAAGTAATCTTTATATTACGAGCGATAATATACATGTATTCTGTGAATGGTCTATATAACTATCATGTTGCTAGCAGGCGGTTATAGCAAATTGCAAGGAATGCTTGTCCTTGAAACTATAGTTATACATGTTATTAAATATATTAGCCATCTACACCCCTGCTGGCAAGCTAGATAACATTTATTTCGAAAATGGAAAATGCCGACGGCACAAATGTCAAATGCGCTTAACGTACTATAGCTAGCTAAGCCCGATGATGACTGGATGCTAGCTAGGGTATTGTGATAAATAGGCTACTAGCTTGGTAGCATCCGCTAGCTAAAACATTCAACACAATGTTGCTGTCTTAGCTCGCAAACAAGTAGATAACACATCAAGAAAGATATCAACTCCATATAAAGCTTGCTTCACACACAAAATGTGAGAAAACGATCATTAAAAATATATACATTTATATTTAACTGTAATGTGGTGCGGTTAGCTAGTGCTAGATAGTGAATATGCAATCGTCCTTCGATGAGAGTCCTCGACATTACCTTCTAATGTTAAGACTTCAAAAACGGTCCGAAATGTCGGCCTCTCCTCTCAGTTTCTCCTTCGCAGCCACAACACCGACTGGGGACCCAAAACTTGATCACACGAGTAAGTTTAAGTGTTCAGCGGGCGGGTGTCCGGGTTGAAGGACCACAGATAATGGGCGAGTATTAACGATCTCCTCCGTTCAAGGAGCTGATACCGGATGGAAATACCCCAGCACGCTGCCACTGAGCTGGCTAACGCTAATGCCACTTCCGTCGCACAATTCACCATCTCTTAACTCATGCTAAATTAACAGTAGCTACCTAAACTGGGGGACGTGGTGGGCAATTTATAGCTAAAATGTAGCTATTTAAAAGGTTGTGTGCTAGCAAGGTCATACGTCAGTGTGCAGAATGATTTTATGCCGCACAAATCCGCTTTGCTGGCAACATATATAGAGCTAGCTGCTGTTGACTATTCTGTTAGCGCAATTGTTTTTTTTATGTTACCGAAATCTAGCTGGCTATAGCTGTCACTATCTACTTTGCTACTGTTGTTGATAATTGCTAGTTAACCGTTTAATCTCTTTGAATGACAGTCAAATTTGTACGACACGAATATATTTTGGCAGTGTCTGGTTGATCGGTTTAATGAGGTTTTACTGCAGCTCATCTACCCTCTTGGTAAGTTTACTGTCCAGCTTGCTAAAGACACTAAAGCACTTTTTGAAACAAAACCCTGCCCGTGGAAACACTCTTGTCAATCGTCAAACGTGCTAGATACTCGCAAACACAATAAAATAAACTAGTTAAACTATACATTTGCCACTGATTTAGCTTGTGGTGTACCAGCATCAGCTCGGTGAAAACTCTATTTGCAATGTGCATTTGTGGCCGCTAGAGATCAGTAAAGCACAAGATAATGAATTCATGTATGGAATTTGGCTTATTGAAATGGTGAACCCACAACCCTCTTTTCTCTTAGTAATATTGACACCCTTTTGGAAAACATCTTATCTTATTATTTTTGAAAACGAGACAGTCAACTTCAACACTTGCAGTAACTCAGTTTATAGTGAAAATCCAGAGAATTGGTCCATGCTGACTGGGAATTTTATTGTCAAAACAAAACCAAATTTGATGAAAAAGTGGGATTATAAAAGAAGGAAATATATTGTTTATATAATTTTGATGCAAAATATCCATGCCAAAGTGTTTTGGAATTTGGCCGTACGTTTTATCCAATTTCGGATTTTTGATACAGTACTTGGGGAACAGCGAGATATTCTGCTCGATATTGCAAACAAATCTAATCCTGATTGTCACGTCTCACCTGGGACCAAATGGAGGCCATTTTGTCCCAAATCAATTAACAGGCTTTTTGGATTGCATGCATGTGATCCAGAAACATTCATGTCTTGGGTCAAAATATTGTAATGTTTGATGAAGTGATTTGTGATTGTCCCAAAAACCAACCTTTTCTCTTCAAAACCCCCATGCCTAGACTGTCAGAGGTAGACAGGGAACGTGCAGTTGGCCTGCTTGAGGCAGGTGTGTGTGTGAGACACATTGCCAGATGTCTGGATATACATAAGAGCACAATTTCGAGACTTATGGGGCCATCACTATCGGTCCAGTGGTAATATACACGACCGTCCACAAAGTGGATAACCTTTGTCCTACAGCACATGAGGAATGGGCGAATGGAAGCCCGCCAGAGAAATGGGGTTATCATGTGGGAATAAGCAGCTAGATGACCAGGCTTTGGAGTACTGGGGCTTATTCCAATAGCTTATTTTTCAGTGGCTTGCCCCTGACCCTGAATAGATGCGCCATCTTTAAGGACATCTTAAATGTTCCTTCTAGGAGCTAGAAGTAGAAGTTTCCCCATTAGCCATGGCTTCAAACTGACGTTTGAAAGAGCAAGGACATTTTATTTCCCTAATTCATGTTTTCTTGATTTCCCTGTCTTCACTTCTTTTGTTGCCTCTTTTCCTCACCTCCCCTGATAGGTGGAGCTTGGAGTAGCGATTGAAAGGACGTGGTGTAGGCCCAACAGAGAACCTTACAGTCCTAAAGAAAGTGTGTATTTCTTTTTTAATAGTATACATCAGTGGTGGTTGGTGAGCTGAACTTTTCTTTAAACTGATCATTGGTCTCTGTTTTTATTCATTTTCCTTGATTAACAAGTGTGCCAATGATCTGCCCAATCAATTGTCTCATAACACACAGCTTCTTCACAATGTGTGAGATTAAATGATGAATTCAACTGGGGAAAATCACTGTGTACACTTACTACACACACTAAGTACTCACAAAAGATACACCAGTGTGCTAACTGCACTAGCTTTCAGTATAACTATCAATAACAAAACCTGCGATCCGGAAATGTTTAAAATCTGTACATTACAGATCTTTGCCATGAATATTCTCTGAGTGTGAGTACAAAGAACGAAGAGGTCTGCATGTATCCACAAATAGTGTTGATAAAACGTGCACAATTTTGCAGTGAAGATAAAAACAATTGTATTACATGTGAAGTTTAAGGGCACCATCAATTTTTAGCTCCCCAAGCATTACTGGTTGAAAGCAAGCGGCTCTACATACGAGTGGTTCCTGAGTTAATTAAGCAGTTAACATCCCAGCATTCTTTGGATTGTGTACAAAAATGCTGAGCACGCCTGGTTCCTTAAAATTATGACTGCATGTCTAGAAGATGAGACCTCAGTGACTCTGAATACTGTCGGGCGGTGTTTGTCACAAGCATCAGTGATGCAGATGGCTCAACTTTCTGATGTCTCTCAGGAAATCATGGGAGTTGATTGAGAAATCTCCTGGATTGTGATTGTGTCCATGCATTAGTTTGAGGTGCACGGTTAAATAGGTGTGCAGGCCTTAATTAATTGTCTGCAAATTTCAATCTAGGTCATGAACGGGCAGTTCAAAAATGGTTCCTTGAAAACTCTACAGGGCACAATACCATATTTGGGTTTCAGTGTACAGACCACTCGTTACACCTGCCAATGCACATTTATGATTGCACTGCTGCAAAAGACGAGCAGTACAGAAATGTGATAGTCAGATAAATCATATTGAACATGTTCTTGACCACTGGATGGGTGCACATGTGGTAAACATCTAAAGAAGTCTTCTGGCCTCAGTGCATGTGGTAAACATCTAAAGAAGTCTACAGGCCTCAGTGCTTTGTTCTGACAGTGTTCTGATGATTTTATTATAGTGTGTGGGATATAATGTCTATACAGTGCTGTGAAAAAGTATTTCCTCCATTATTGCATATTTGTCACACTAAATGGTTACAGATCTTAAGACAAAATGTAATATTAGACAAATGGAAGCCAAGTAAAAACATTCTTTAAATAGCTATTTATTTAATTTAATGAAACAAGTTATCAAACACTCATATCACCCATGTGAAAAAGTAATTGCCCCCTTAATCTTAATAACTGGTTGCACCACCTTTCGAAGCAATATATGCAATCCAGTACTTGCTGTAACATGATATCAGTCTTTCACATTGCTGTGGAGGAATCTTCTCCCACATTTCTTTGCAGAATTGCTTTAATTCAGACAAATTCACAGGTTTAGGTTTAATTAAGAGATGAGAAAAAAGTTCTTGAAATATATTTCAGACTGGTAAGGGTTACAAAACCATTTGTAGGCTCAGGGACTCCATGGACCCACAGTGAGTGCCATTATCTCCAGATGGAGAATGTTTGGAACAGTGGTTAATCTTGGAGTGGCCTGCCTGCTAAAATTCCTCCAAGGGTGCAGTGACAACTCATCCAGGAACTAACAAATGATCTCAGAAGAGCATCCTGTAGACCTGTAGGCCTCTCAATCTTCAGTTAATGTATTCACAACTGTACAATAAGAAGGTGGAAAAAAACAACAAAAAAAAAAAAAACACCTGGATGATTCCCATGGACCTAATATTCTACTGTATGGACAGAGTCAAACATGTAACTTTCAGGTGCTGTTATGGCTGGCATAAAGCATTCACAGTAAGTGATTAGATATTAGTGTGATTGTGTGGGGACGCTTTGCTGCCTTGGGACCTGGAAAACTTGCCATTATTGAAGGAGCCATGAATTCTGCTCTGTACCAGAAAATGTCTTGTCATCGGTCCATGAGCTGAGGCTGAAACGTAATTGGGTTATGTAGCATAACAATGATCCAAAACTCAAAAGCATTTCCACAACGAGTATGAAGTTATCTATAAGCCATGGCCTTCTTTGTCTATTATGAGATTGGGGGACAAACTTTGGAAAAAAAACTGCATTCCCCACCTCCAATAAGACATTTATTGATTTTGTCATGGAATAATGGTGCACATCCCTCCATGGTGACTCAATGGCCTAATAATACTGATATTTCCCCCTTTACGGAAATTACTAGTAGATCCTACACGTTGGTGAGTATGAATGTTTACTAATTGAGGTCTAGAATCAACAGTGACACCTAGTCACAGATTTTGGTACCACAGTCAAATACATAATCATAGTCTCAAATTAAAAATGTAGAAGTGCAGCAGCACTAAACACATTTTTTAACCATTTGTTTGCAGTGGTGCGGCAATTACACCTATTTGTAGCCTGTTTGTTTAACATGAACGCATTTGCCACGGCACAGAGCAGATGACTAACCACCCCACTAAATTGGAGCCATTTGCATGGTTATTGCAACACACCAGTGTCTAGCTACACCCGTCTGTGGGTGACGCAAGGAGGAGTGTGCGGGACGCCGGGCGTCATCACGTCAAAGCAAAAGGGAAAAGATCCGAACAGGAACGGCAGAGGCCGATATCAGGAAGGTAAGAACAATAGCATGGCAGTGGCTAATAACACAAACTGATTTGTAGCTTGCAGTTTTTCGGGGAGAAAAATAATAGGTACGTGGACGGATTGGAAGTGTAATGTTTTGTCACAACTTTGGTATTGGGCTACCTGGAAAACCCGGTGTATAAACTTTTCAACTGTCTGTTAGCTAGCTAGGCTAATCTGTGAGTCAAAACAGTGTCCAGTGGTGTGTGAGAAAGGTTGCATCTAGTTAGCTAGCAAGCAAGTAGACTGCTGTCTGGGTTAACGTTTGCTAAGTTAGTAATTTACTAGCTAGCAACCGAGAGTATGAACACTTTGTGACGGTGCAGCTACGTTTTACTTTAAATTTTCTAACTATGTATATTATTTAGCTAACTTAAGCAAGCAACTAGGAAGTTATTGGAAAGATGATGTGTCAAAAAGGCAAAGAGAATCGGATACCTGTCGCTATTTATCTAGTCTATCCTAGCTAGTTCGTTCATTAGCTAGCTAGTCAGTAGTGGTAATGTTGTGTGGAAAGGAACTTAACTTGTCATTAATGTTCCCAAGCTTGCAAGCTAGCGAGTGAATAGGTGAAGCTAGCTAGTCTAACGTTATAGGTCAAAAGGTGTGCAGGTCAGGGAGGGGCAAGCATGGTGATCCGATTATTTACAAGTGTTTAACACGCTTGTTACATTGCTAAATCTGTACCTAGCTAGTTAGCTGCGTCGTTTTTTTATATTGTGTGGACGATGTCAGATCGGTAGTTTAGCCGGCTAGTTTTGCCAAAGTTAACTTATAGCTATTACCTTAGGCTAAGTCTGTAACTAACTGAACTGCCTTACTTTGGTGCAGTTGGACCTTCTAACTAATATGAAAGTAGGGTAGAATGTCGAAAGCCAACGTTAAATCATTTCGCTTTTGGAAGTTTCAGCTACGTCTAGCTAGTCGACTAACGTCGCAGGCCATTTATTAAGTTAAACTTGAGATCTGTTCAGAAAGCAAGTCCGTGTAGGGAGTCACTATTTGCTTTCTGTAACATTAATGCTTAACTTCAGTTTGGTAAATGGTTATTTTTTGGTGGCTGATTGTTTAGCTGGTTGGTTATGTAACGTTTAATCACATTACTAGATGGATGCTTAATTCTGTTTGACATTTATCGAACATAACATTTGTCGGGAACTAACGTTACGTTACTCAAGTTTTATTCAGCTAAAAACCGAAACACTCGCTGGCTTTCATGTCATGGTTGCATATCAACTTGCATGTAAGAAAATCAACGAAGCGACAACCTTCACATTCCGAATGATAACAAGCCACCAAATGTTTTTTTAAAGTATAATTCAGCGCTGTTAGTAATATTTTATTCTCATGCTCCTTAAATCAATATGTAACATTTCACCACAACGGACGGTTGTTCTCACATACTTGCGGTGTCTTATTTACATCAACATCTAATGACATTAGTAAAGTCTTAGATTGAATGGGGTATGTGCATTTCTTTTGATAACGTGCAGGATAATTGTCAACATTGTGGATAATTATGTAATGCGTCTTGATATTCTGTCATTTCACCAGTGCAATGCTAGCTAATATTAATCGCTTTCATATCGAATATGCTTTGAATATCTTATTAAAACCCTTTCGCGACATGCTTGTTGCACTGATTTGGTTCAAAGCAACCGTTGGCACATGGATGCTTTATTATGGATGTTTCAAAAATAATCATTCATACCTGAGAGACTGAGTTGCACAATATTTGCTTTGTGACCTTGGCTTGTCTGTCCTACAACCCTGTCCTGTACCCCCCCCCCCCCCCCGAACGAAAAAATAAGAGCTTCTCTAGAGTTGTCCAGTACAGGTCACAGGCACCCCTTAGGCATGTATATTGTTTATATTGTTATAGTTCATTTCACCAGAATATAGGCATGGGTTATTAAGTCCTTCTCAAACCAATGCATATGATACGAGAATAGCATTATTATCAGTTCCATGTCTGAGCCTGTCTGCCAGTTTCTCTTTTCCCCACTGTCCCTGTGTCTGATGGCAATACTGTGCCATCTAGATCCCAGGTATGTCTGTGGTGCAGGTGAGTGGTGCAGCCAGCCAGACCTGGGTCAAATGCGTAACTGTTTTTGCATTCAAATACTTTTCTGTACTCGATTGATATTGCCTGGTGCAGTTGAGCCAACCAAGAGGACCAGAAAGAAGGTGGGATTTGCCCTTTTTGAGAACAGTTCATGGGTTTCAATACACCAGACAAACTCAGAAAAGTGTAGAAAAGTATTTGAATCCAAAACCATTACGTAATTGACCCAGGTCTGCAGCCAACCAATGCATTGGTTTTCAGTGTTGTAGCGCCTCCTGCTGTTCGGTATGGAGTCTTGGCTGTGGCTGGCAGCCCTGCGGGCTAGTGTGAAGATGGGCGTTGCGGCACCCAGCCAGGGTTTCGGTCTGCAGGGTTGTTTATGGCGCCTCCTCTGGTCAGGCGGGCTCATGACAGCCGTGCAGGAGTGTTCCTCTGGCCTAGCCTCGGCCCCTGAGGGGTGAGAAGAAGGGGTCGGTCGTCTGCTCTCCTCAGGACAACGCGTGCAGCCCTCTCTGTGCTCTCCAGACTCCATCAGGGCTGCCCAATCACGTGCAATGTAGGCCCGAGAGTATGCAGGTTTCCATCCAATCACTACACCCGCTAATTCACTAACTAGAACCCTCACCCAGAGAGGAGGGAACTCATGAGTGAGGTCAGCAGGTGGTGTGATTGGTTGGAATGAAATCCTGCATACTCCCGGCCCCCCATGGCACATGATTGGCCAGCCCTGATCTTCTAGAACATTGCAGTAATGAGTTCGGCCTGCACGTTTGAATAGGTATTAAAAAAAAAGAAGAAAAAAAAAGAACGAGCAAAAAGATAAATGTGTTGCTTTACCCCTGTGCACAGGAGTAATCTGACTAGAGGCAAGGAGGAGTAGCCTTGTTATTGTCAGTGGAATTCCAAAAATGTATGCGAGGAGCTCTACCTGTCCGTGCTAGCTGTGCGCGAACACTGCTCCGTGCTCAGTGAGTGAGCACGGCCCTATTGACTTTCGGGAATAGTGTCCGTCGCGAGTGCTTCTGCACGGCGGTGCTGGATTAGCCCTGTCTGGACGATTGCAGGGTGCCTGATTCCTGCGTCTGAGCTGTGTGGGGACCCTTCTCTCCCCCTTTCACGCAGGGAGGACGCGCCCCCGGTGCGGCGGCAGGCCGGGCGTGCCGCGGCTCTGGGTCCGGAGTGTGAGGGCGTGAGAAGCGGGTTTGTGTTGCGCGTCTGTCAGTCTGCGGCGGTGTGGCTCTCGCTTCCTGTGTCGCGGCTCAGGTCCGCTCGACGTGTCTCTCGCGGCCTTCCTTCCTCCTCCCCTCTGAGCGCAGGGGTAATGAAACGCAGGGGTAATTAAATGTAGGGGTAAGTGAATCCCCTCAGGCTGGCATTACCGACCGAAAGTCACGAGTTCTGTGTTTGGAGGGCCTGCTAGTTCTGTGTTCCCGCAGCGGCCTGTGGTCTGCAGAGCCCTGCTAGCGGGACTGGAAACTGAGTTCAGCAGCGCCTCCTTAACCGTCCGTCTGCCTGTAACGTACGAACTTGCAGGCCTCTTGCAAAGATTGCCCTGAAGATGACCTCGTGAACAGGATAGACCTGCTTGCGTCACAACAGTGCGTTCTTCCCCAGTTACATGCGTGAGAATTACAGCAGTTGTTTTGCATCCAAGATGGGTCCTCCACACATCTAAAGTGGTACTGGAGACAGACCTGGGTCAAATATGTAGCCTCATTGTTTTGGATTCAAATACTTATCCTTGATTGATTGATCTTGCATGGTACGATTGAGCCAACCGAGACGACCAGAAGGCAGGGTTTGCACTTTTTGAGAGTATGGCTGTGTTCGAAACCACATGTTTAGCATACTACTTGTAGTAAATTTAAAAGAAAATCAGTCTGATGTTTAGTGTGAGCAAATATGCTGGTGTGTGGTTTCGATTACAGCCTATGTCATTGCTTCCAGTACGCCGGACAGTAAAGCGGAGAAAAGTATTTGAATCCAAAACAATTCAATATTTGACCCGTGTGTGAGAATTACAGTATGAATTTTGCATTGAAGATGGGTGCCTCCACGGATGTGACGTTGTATTGGAGGCCAGTTGCGTGTTTAGTTTTCTGTATGATGCTGGTGCTGTGGACGTGACGTGACCCTGGGAGGGGACGGGCGTGGCGGGAGCGGAAACGCTGGAGCGTTGCCATGGGAACGATGCAGACGGGGCCCCCCCCCACGCCCGTCTGAAAACTTTCCATTCCTCTCTTGTTTGTCCTTTGTCCTACATACTACATCAGGAATGTGACTGATCAAGCTCCTGCAGGCAACATCTCTTTGTTGTTTCCTGGCCTTGCTTCTATTGTGCCTAGCAGTATTTTAACATTGTCTACTACAAGCTGCTCCTAAAATGCTTAAATGTCTGATGTTTGATATCGAATATAAGTTGGCAGCACGTTTCTTCAAGGAAATTATACATTTAGGAGTCATTGATTAGTCACAGACCATCCCATGCAGAAACATCCTCCAGTTACAGACCAGCCAGTGGGACTTTCACCCATGTCAGGTCAGCCAATGAGAGACAACCAATCTTTGAGTACACCTCGTGCCAGACACAAACCAATTGGGAGACCACCTCATGATGCCAGTCAGAGACCGCCTCGTGTCACAGATCAGCCAATCGGAGACCGCCTCGTGTCACAGATCAGCCAATCGGAGACCGCCT
The DNA here is from genome assembly GCF_963514075.1 of Conger conger. NCBI lineage: Eukaryota > Metazoa > Chordata > Actinopteri > Anguilliformes > Congridae > Conger > Conger conger. The sequence continues at coordinate 5,312,058 of NC_083769.1, forward strand.
CGTGTCACAGATCAGCCAATCGGAGACCACCTCGCGTCACAAATCAGCCAATCGGAGACCACCTCGTGTCACAGATCAGCCATTCAGAGACCACCTCGTGTCACAGATCAGCCATTCGGAGACCACCTCGTGTCACAAATCAGCCAATCGGAGACCGCATCGTGTCACACATCAGCAGGGCCGTCCACCCTGCCTGAAAGGGCTGGGTGTCGCCCAGGGGCCCCGTCAGGGCCAGGCGTCCCACTGGGAGGGGCCCCATCAGGGCTGGGTGTCGCCCAGGGGCCCCGTCAGGGCCAGGCGTCCCACTGGGAGGGGCCCCGTCAGGCCCGGGCGAGCCCCTCCGTCCTCCCCTGTAACATCACCCCTCCGCTCTGTCGCCTGCCTGTCACACTCCTTTGACTCTGACTGACGGGTCGTGAGCCCGGAGCTCAGCCATGCGCGTTCGTCTCTGTCATCGCCGACCCGCCTTCATGAATAACACACGCGTCACTGCGCCCGCAGCCCTGCTGCTGCGTGACCGCTGGCGTGTTTTCAGCAGCAACACGCCGCGCCGCGGGCACACTGAGGTGTGCGTTCAGACAGGCCTGCCTGACTCCAGCCCAGGCGTACCGAGCCAGTATGTGTGGCCTGTTTATTCAAGTACAGAAACAGAAGGGGGAGGAATATGGACAGGGGCTTCGAGTTTGTTAACCGGGCGGACCAGACGCTGGCTGGGTCTGCACTGGTCGAGAGTATTTCATTGGTTCCAATACACCAGACAAGCACAGTAAAGCATAGAAAAGTATTTGAATCCAAAACAAGCACGTATTCGAGGTTCTGGTGAGGTCTGTGAGAATTACAGCATGCATTACAGCGTAGCCAAGATGCACCCCGCAGATCATTATGTGCAAGTTGTATGCCACACCTGTGGTGGATTCTTAAAGCAATTATGATAAGATAGCCATTTGCCTGCTCATCTCACGCATGAACTCTGTCAGGAGAATGAAGGGTGTGTGCTCTTTTTCCGTCCGTAAGTGTCCTGGGTCACACATCCCTGGCTTTAGTGCTTTTAATTATAGTCTTATGCTTGTGCTCGTGCACAGTTTTTAATATGAACGATCACATTACTTATTTACCACATGCATAATTGAACTAGTGAGACAAACAGCAGTGTGATCAGTGCGCTTGTTCTTCTGGTGAGTCAGGTCTGTGCTGACGAGTAGAGGGGGCTGGATCATTTGTTCTTCATTAAATTCATCGATGTAAAAACGGTTTTATGCCATTGCTCTTCTATTCCTCTGTGTATTTATCAGACTCACGCAGTCAGTGGGATGTCCATTATTCTTCTGGATTGTTCTTTAGCGTTTAAGACCGATTTCACCGAGAGTTTCGGAAAGGCACTTGCTGCTGTTTGGGATGACATCATTCCCCATTGTTAGTTCTTGACCGGCGCGCTCTTGACCGGATGATGGGCGTTCTTGTGTCTTTCAGGTAACCATGGCGATGACGGGCCAGAGTTCCTTCTCCTCGATGAGTAACCACACGAAGGAGCGAGTGACCATGGCCAAGGTGACCCTGGAGAACTTCTACAGCAACCTCATCGCCCAGCACGAGGAGCGCGAGATGAGGTAGGCCCGCACACCGTTTGGGGTCGCGCCCGTGCCTCCTCCCACACCCCGACTGTCCCACCGTGACCCCCTATACCAGAGATGATCAAATCACTCTCCTCAAGGGCCGAGAACCGCTGGTCTTCCACCCTCCCTTCACCTGGGAGTCAGCTGTGAAGACAGTCTGGCCAACCAGTAGCACAAATTGTTTTGTTAATCTGCTCTATTTGGATTCAGGGGCCAAATTTGATTAACCATGCCATACACCCTTAATGATCTTCCCAAAAATGCACCGTGGAGATTTGTGCAACTCTCAGAGCTCTGTGTTACTCTGTGTTACTCTGTGTTACTCTGTGTGTTTCTGTGTGTTTCTGTGTGTTTCTGTGTGTTACTCTGTTAATACTCAGAGCTCTGTGTTCACAGGCAGCAGAAGCTAGAGAAGGTGATGGATCAGGAGGGGCTGGCAGATGAGGAGGTGAGATGCGCGTGCACACGCACACTCACAGGCACACTCACAGGCACCACACACACACACACACACACACTCACAGACACACACACACACACACACACACACACACACACACACACACACACACACACTCTGAGTGTGGGGCTCTGTGCAGAAGCGGGTGCGGCGCTCCCAGCACGCTCTGAAGGAGACGGAGTTCCTGCGTCTGAAGAGGACGCGGCTCGGCCTGGACGACTTCGAGTCCCTGAAGGTCATCGGGAGGGGAGCCTTCGGAGAGGTGAGGGACATCCCCCCTGCCCTCTATCCATCCCTCTATCCACCGCCTGCCCTCTATCCATCTCTCTATCCCCCCCTGCCCTCTATCCATCCCTCTATCCACCCCCTGCCCTCTATCCATCCCTCTATCCACCCCCTGCCCTCTATCCATCTCTCTATCCCTCTATGCCTCGCTGTTCACCCCCCTGCCCTCTATCCATCCCTATATCCACCCCCTGCCCTCTATCCATCTCTCTATCCATCCCCCCTGCCCTCTATCCATCTCTCTATCCATCCCCCTGCCCTCTATCCATCCCCCCTGCCCTCTATCCATCTCTCTATCCATCCCCCCTGCCCTCTATCCATCTCTATCCATCCCCCCTGCCCTCTATCCATCTCTCTATCCATTCCCCTGCCCTCTATCCATCCCCCCTGCCCTCTATCCATCTCTCTATCCATCCCCCCTGCCCTCTATCCATCTCTCTATCCATCCCCCTGCCCTCTATCCATCCCGTTTATTACCTTCAGCTCTGTGTGCTACAGTTGCTGTTCTGCTATTTATTGCCTTTTATTTCCGCTGTCGGTGGCCAATCATCTGTCCATTTTTATCTCAACCCTCAAAAGGCCCTTCGCCTGCCTGTCTCTGTAAAGAGGAAATCTTTTCATTTCACCTGCTAAATAAAGAAATACAAATAAACACCTCAGCAGCTGTTGCCCAGTAGCACACCAGGCAGAGGCAGGTCTCCCCAGGTCTCTCTGCAGGTCTCCCCAGGTCTCTCTGCAGGCAGAGAGGCAGGTCTCCCCAGGTCTCTCTGCAGGCAGAGAGGCAGGTCCGCTCTCCTGCTGTCAGTCATTTCCTCAGTTGTTGTATTGGAGGTGTTCAGGCCTGGGCTCCTCCCCCGGGTGTCCCTGATTGGCTGACCGGCCCGATGCCCTGTGCAGGTGCGGCTGGTGCAGAAGAAGGACACGGGGCACGTGTACGCCATGAAGATCCTGCGCAAGGCCGACATGCTGGAGAAGGAGCAGGTGGGTGAGAGGGAGGGGAGGGGAGGGCGCTGGGTGAGAGGCAGAGGAGGGGAGGGGAGGGCGCTGGGTGCGGTTCGTTTTTTTTTATTTTTAGTTTGTTTCGGTTTTGGGACGTTATCTTTTTGTCGTTGTGGATGTTCTTGTGTGGCGCCAACCGCACTGGCAACGTCTCTGCACAAGTGAAGTGAGCTTCAAAAGACAAAACGGTTTTGGCTGCTTGGTCACACCCCCCCCCTCAGAAAACAGTCCCCTAAGCCACGGCTAAGCAGGCAGAATCGTTTCATGGTCGTGCTGAGAGACGGTGCTCATAGCGCGTCTGTGGTTAGCTCTAGTGTAGATCATTCAGACCCCATTTCAATGTCAAAATACAAAGTCGATAATTATTTCCCACAAGGCGATCGGTGTTTTTTTTGGGGGTTTTTTTCTCTACATCTCATGCCTCCCCATGTGCTGATTTTCTTTAGGTTTTTGTGTTATTGGGACAATGCAGCAGTGTTTTGTGGACGAATCAGGGACAGATTATGTCACTCTCTCTCACTCGCTTGATGAAGGAGCCACTTCCCTACTGCGCAGTCTCGGGCTCCAAATTTGATAACATAGCGGCGCCCGTGAACTTGACTTCCCGGCCTTCAGTACGCTTTTTCAAGCGCCCAGGGATAGTCAGCGGGTGACGTAACGGGCATTTGGTCCAATACTGATCTCCTCATTACAGTCACGTCCCTGTTCAAAATCGCATCCTCCTTTTTTGATGTCCGTTTCCGCCCGCGTATGATTGGCCAGCCCTGCTCTTCTCCTGAACCTGGACTGGACTGTAGTGCAGGCATTGCGTCATCCGCACAGGGCTGGAGAGTCCCCCCACACGGCGGCGTGTCAGACCGCGTCACGGTGAAGTCGCACCTCGGCGGGGTGCAGGTCGTCCCCCAGGCCCGTGTCACACGGCTTCACTGGGCCACCCTCCTGCAGGGAGACTGCAGGGCGGATACAAGATGGTGTTGTTATCTCTGTGTGCTTTCCGTTGGGTCGCTTTCACGCTGCTGCAGTGAACAGGGCGGGGTTGGAGCGCTTTGAAGCGCTCCGCACAGGAAGCCTAGCCTGAGAAACGGAGCGCAGCGATGGCCCAGCGCTGAGTCATGCATCCACAGCTTCCTTCATGTTCCACAGACAGCTTTTTTAAAGAGGAAATTAATGCAGTCAGTGTTATTCTTAAGATGACTCACAGAGTAAAAAACGGTAAAAAGAAGAGTCTATTTATACACTCTGTGAGCACTTTATTAGGTATTTATTAGACTTATTTTTTAGACTTCTTGGTCTTCTGCTGCTGTAGCTTATCCACTTCAGAGGCTTGATAATGTTGTAGTCTCTGTGATGTTATAGTGTTATAATGTAGCCTCTGCAATGTTAGTGTTATAATGTTGTAGCCTCTGTGATGTTACAGTGTTATAATGTTGTAGCCTTTGTGATGTTACAGTGTTATAATGTTGTAGCCTCTGTGATGTTACAGTGTTATAATGTTGTAGCCTCTGTGATGTTACAGTGTTATAATGTTGTAGCCTCTGTGATGTTACAGTGTTATAATGTTGTAGCCTCTGTGATGTTACAGTGTTATAATGTTGTAGCCTTTGTGATGTTACAGTGTTATAATGTTGTAGCCTCTGTGATGTTACAGTGTTATAATGTTGTAGCCTTTGTGATGTTACAGTGTTATAATGTTGTAGCCTTTGTGATGTTACAGTGTTATAATGTTGTAGCCTTTGTGATGTTACAGTGTTATAATGTTGTAGCCTCTGTGATGTTACAGTGTTATAATGTTGTAGCCTTTGTGATGTTACAGTGTTATAATGTTGTAGCCTTTGTGATGTTACAGTGTTATAATGTTGTAGCCTTTGTGATGTTACAGTGTTATAATGTTGTAGCCTCTGTGATGTTACAGTGTTATAATGTTGTAGCCTTTGTGATGTTACAGTGTTATAATGTTGTAGCCTCTGTGATGTTACAGTGTTATAATGTTGTAGCCTTTGTGATGTTACAGTGTTATAATGTTGTAGCCTTTGTGATGTTACAGTGTTATAATGTTGTAGCCTTTATGATGTTACAGTGTTATAATGTTGTAGCCTCTGTGATGTTACAGTGTTATAATGCGTCTCTCAGGTGGGCCACATCCGGGCAGAGAGGGATATCCTGGTGGAAGCTGACAGTCTTTGGGTGGTGAAGATGTACTACAGCTTCCAGGACAAGATGAACCTCTACCTCATCATGGAGTTCCTGCCTGGGGGTGAGGCACGCTCAGATACCGTTAGAGCATCCATTTTGCCTGTGTGCCTGTGTGAGTAGGGTCGCGTAGCGTAGCATAGCCTAGCATAGTCTATATTGGCCGCTGTGTTTGGTGTCCTCAGTGAAGTAAGAATCTTTTCAAGTCCTTTTTATATGTCAGAACAGATGTCTGTGTCTAGCAGAGCGCCAGATCCCACTTTTGCATTGATGTATTTATCTGTGTGATGGACACGGGGCATGATTTTTGTGACATGGTGTCCTAAAACACAGACAATGGGACATTATTTCTGTGATAGGGTGTCCTAACGCACCTCTCTGTGCTGGGCAGGGGACATGATTTCTGTGACATGGTGTCCTAACGCACCTCTCTGTGCTGGGCAGGGGACATGATTTCTGTGACATGGTGTCCTAACGCAGCTCTCTGTGCTGGGCAGGGGACATGATTTCTGTGCCATGGTGTCCTAACGCAGCTCTCTGTGCTGGGCAGGGGACATGATTTCTGTGACATGGTGTCCTAACGCACCTCTCTGTGGCAGGGGACATGATGACTCTGCTGATGAAGAAGGACACGCTCAGTGAGGAAGCGACACAGTTCTACATGGCGGAGACGGTGCTGGCCATCGACTCCATACACCAGCTGGGCTTCATACACAGAGACATCAAGCCTGACAACCTGCTGCTGGACTCCAGGGTTAGACTGCGGACGCACTCTGACACTCAAACGCGCACGCACGCACGCACACGCACGCACAGGAACACTCGTATATGCGCGGGCACACAAACATGTAAACAGACACACACAGGAACACGCTCGCGAATGCACACACACACACACACACACACACAGGAACACGCACACACATGCAGACGCTCACGCGTGCACACCCACACACTCATATGCCAACACTTTACTACTTATATATTTATTGCAGTGCATATACACTTACACATTTAATGCATTCTCTCTAGACATTAAGAGAATGCTTGTGCTCTAAGATCCATTACACCACTTCACAAGTACCACCTCAGCTAAACTGCTTTCATTTCTCTGGGTAAAGGAAAGGAGTAGACACTTACTCTCTGTGCTTGTGACAGACACAACGGACACGGATGGAAATGTGTGTGTGTGTGAGTTCCCCAGAGCACGCTGTGTGTGAACCAGCTTTGTGTGTGTGTGTGTGTGTGTGTGTGTGTGTGTGTGTGTGTGTGTGTGTGTGTGTGTGTGTGTGTGTGTGTGTGTGTGTGTGTGTTTGTGTGTGTGTTTGTGTGTGTGTGAGTTCCCCAGAGCACGCTGTGTGTGAACCAGCTTTGGGTGTGTGTGTGTGTGTGTGTGTGGGTGTGTGTGTGTGTGAGTTCCCCGGCGCGTGCTATGTGTGAACCAGCTTTGTGTGTGTGTGTGTGAGTGTGTGAGTGTGTGAGTGTGTGAGTGTGTGAGTGTGTGAGTGTGTGAGTGTGTGAGTGTGTGTGTTTGTGTGTGTGTGAGTTCCCCGGAGCGTGCTATGTGTGAACCAGATTTGGGTGTGTGTGTGAGTTTGGGTGTGAGTGTGTGTGAGTCTGTGTGTGAGAGTGTGTGTGAGTGAGTGAGAGTGTGTGAGAGTGTGTGTGAGTGAGTTTGGGTGTGTGCACACATCCGGGCGGGGAGTGTGAAACCGGGGACATAGGCGTTACCCTGTCAGCTTTCTACACACTTTCTCAGGAAACGCCACGCACTTCGGTCCCAAACGTGCCAACAGCTTTCTCATATGTCGTGCGTTAACCTCTGAGGGGAACGAGCACAACTGCTGGTGCAGAAATATGCTCAGTCTGGTGTACTCAAATTGAAAAATGTCGAAAAATGTCTTGAAGTTATAAAGGATTATCGGAAAACATCGAGTCTTGTGATGTGGGCTGGGATTTTGCATGTTAACTGCGGAAGTATTTTTAATAACCACTCGAGCAGCCAGGAGATTCTTTTGATGAATTCAGCAGTTATGCATTCTAGCTGCCAGAGCATTGAATCAAGCTTTGGCATTTGATGGTATTTGTATCGGCACCAATCGCTTGCACACTGGAACGTAAAGAAAGAGATCACACAACAGACCTGCAGGAGACTGTAATGGTGGCATCGCCAGACCTTACCTGCATATCTGCCATGGTGCCTTGCATGGCAGCCACTCGCTGTTGGTGTGTGAGTGTGTGCATGAATGGGTGAAATGAGAACCATCAATTTGGATAAAGGCGCTATATAAATGCCAACCATTTACCATTTACCTGTGTATCTGTTCTGCTTTCTCTCGTAGTTCAGTCAGATGGAGCACAGCATGTAGCATGTTCAGGTGTGAAGGTTCAGGTGTGAAGGTTCAGGTGTGAAGGTTCAGGTGTGAAGGTTCAGGTGTGAAGGTTCAGATGTAAGGGTTATAATGTTTAAGCCGGTGTGAAGGTTCAGGTGTAAGGGTTCAGATGTAAGGGTTTACCTGTAAGTGCAGGCATATACAGTTGTGTTCAAAATAATAGCAGTGTGTTTAAAAACTTGAGTAAAGCTCAAAATCCTTATAATAGTTTTTATTTCAATGCATTGGGAACACTGCACATTTTATCGTAAATCAAAACATGAAGAAAAATGTGTCAATTTTTTAATTACTTTACAGAAAATGAAGAAAAATGAATATTGGGCTGTTCAAAAAAATTGCAGTGTCTGCATTTTTCTTTACAAACTCAAATATTTACTGTATAAACTGAAAAACCTTCAGGATTTATCATTCCTGTGAATCACTAAACTAATATTTAGTTGTATAACCACAGTTTCTGAGAACTGCTTCACATCTGTGTTGCATGGAATCGACCAACTTCTGGCACCTATGAACAGGTATTTCAGCCCAGGATGATTTGACAACATTCCACAATTCCTCTGCATTTCTTGGTTTTGCCTCAGAAACAGCATTTTTGATGTCACCCCACAAGTTTTCAAACGGATTAAGGTCCGGGGATTGGGCTGGCCACTCCATAACTTTAATTTTGTTGTTCTGGAACCAAGATGCTGCTCGCTTACTGGTGTGTTTGGGGTCGTTGTCTTGTTGAAACACCCATTTCAAGGGCATTTCTTGCCGATAGATTAGCTTCACACAGGCGTCTTCTAATTGTCACAGTACTCACCGGTAACTTCAGACTGTCTTTGATCACCCTGGAGCTGATCATTGGCTGAGTCTTTGCAATTCTGGCTATTCTTCGATCCATTCGAATGGTAGTCTTTCGTTTTCTTCCACGTCTCTGGTTTTGCTTTCCATTTTAAAGCATTGGAGATCATTTTAGCCGAGCAGCCTATTATTTTCTGCACTTCTTTATATGTTTTTTCCCTCTCCAATCAACATTTTAATCAAAGTACGCTGTTCTTTTGAACAATGCCTGGAACGACCCATTTTTCTCAGGTTTTCAGAGAGAAATGCATGCAAACATGTGCTGGCTTCATCCTTAAATAAGGGCCACCTGATTCACACCTGTTTTTTCACAGAATGAATGACCTCACTAATTGAACTCCACACTGCTATTATCTTGAACACACCTCTTTCAATTAATTATTCAATTACACAGACTCAGGAGCATGTGTATCACGAATGTTGGGTGTGTTGGTTTCCTATGACTCTACTACACCTACTGGTAAGTTATTTGCCATGTTGGACTGCTATTATTTTGAACACAACTGTAGGCTTGGTTGTGGCGGGTGCTAGATCTAATGAGGATGATGTGTGTGTGTGTTTCAGGGTCACGTTAAGCTGTCTGATTTTGGGCTCTGCACTGGCCTGAAGAAGGCCCACAGGACCGAGTTCTACAGAAACCTCAACCACAGCCTGCCCAGCGACTTCAGTAAGCACATTACTGCCTACAGTCTATATGTACATATGCTTTTCATTTTATACAAATACAGCTGCTCAAAGATAGAGGTTGGGGGGTTGGGGGGGGTTGTTGGACAAAATGGCTGACTCCTTGCTGGAGTTCATGGTTCCATTGACCTTAACAACAGCCCCAGAACCAGTGGCTGTTGTAGTGTAATAGTTTGGGACCTGGGGTGTAACTCAAAGGTGGCAGGTTTAATTCCCTTCTGGGGGGTTGTTCTAAACTGCTGCAGTGTCCACCCTGCATGCGGCATCCAGCTGAATTAAAGGTTTGTGTGTAACAATGGGATCCCCTGGGTCTGATGCATGCCTACAATACCAACCTCTGCATGTTTGCGTGGACCAAACCTCATCTGATCATAACACCTGGCTCTCAGTGGGGTTTAGAGCTTTGATTGAAAGCTGTTGTTACGGTAGGATGAATGGAGCTGTTCTGAAGGACGGAATATGTAGTTTGGTGATTGTGTGGAGTGTTGTCCCAGACTGTGGTGAAGCTCTCCATACCTCTTTCTTTTTCTCTCCCTCTCCCTCCATCCCTTCCTCTATCTCACTGCCCCTCCCTCCCTTTCTTCCTCTATCTCTCTCTCCCTCCCTCTCTTCCTCTCTCTATCTCTCTCTGCCTCTCCATCCCTCCCTCTCTTCCTCTATCTCTCTCCCTCCCTCTCTATCTATGTCTATCTCCTTCCTCTCTCTATCTCTGTCCCTCCATCCCTCCCTCTCTCCCTCTCTTCCTTTCTCTATCTCTCTCCTCCCTTCTCTCTCTTCCTCCCTCTCACTCCCTTCTCTCCATACCCTGTGCCTCTCCTCTGCAGCGTTCCAGAACATGAACTCCAAAAGGAAAGCTGAAACCTGGAAGAGAAACAGACGGCAGCTGGTGAGCCCTGCCCCGCCCCTCACGCGCGTACATTAATAACGTTACGCCCACGCCCACGCTCACGTCACGCCCATGCCCACGCTCATGTTACGCCCACGCCCACGCTCACGTCACGCCCATGCCTAGCCCATTACAGCTCCATTCGCTCCGGCTGAGAGCATATGTTACAACGTGTTACAATGTAATATTTAAAGAATCCAGGATAAACAAGGGGGGTTTTAGTATTCACTCTGCAGCCTTATAGGGTAGTGCCACATTGGCTGTGAGCATCATTACAGTACCGTGTGTGTAGCTCATGAGTCCTAACATGCAAGGGGCCACAAGAGACGGGTCCCGTTAGCACCCCCTTTGGGCTGGATGCTGTCAGCACCGTGCCACAGCGCCACCGTGTGGCCCAGTTGAGGTAGAGCATCCCACCTTTTTCATCTCTCTGTGCCAGCTGAGCAGACTAACTGTGGGAAATGCATTGTGGGAAATGCAGTTTTCCGTTGCCTGTATGCCTTCAGCATGTGCCATGTCTAATGAACAGGAATAGCTTGAGCAGACCTACAACTGGGAATCAGCCTATTGAAATTCTTGAGCATCGCAATTAGATTCTGTGTATATCCGTTGTATATTTGCATACAAAATAAAAATGGAGAAATTGTCGAACAGAAGATGGTCCCCAGGGTCCCGGCAGTGCGGAGATATTAGACACTGCCCCTTTGAAGGTACAATCGCTAATTTCGGACTTCTAATGGTCACAAGAGGAATAGCAGCAACAAACACCCTCAAACCACAACACTGTTTATCCCTCCCCCTCAAACCACAACATTGTTTATCCCTCCCCCTCAAACCACAACACTGTTTATCCCTCCCCCTCAAATCACAACACTGTTCATCCCTCCCCCTCAAACCACAACATTGTTTGTCCCTCCCCCTTCTCTGTGAACGCGCTGACATTGAAACGCCATTGGCTGTGGCAGTTAGAACCAATTTTCAACCAATGAGCTTGAATTATTGTACAGCTGTACAATGTTTTGGTACAGTGTCGGGCCGTCAACCGTATATTTTGAAACCCGAATTTAAGGACTATAAACACAGGCAGAGGGTGAGTCAACATGTCAGTGAGCCTTTTTCAGTGAGAGGAAGGGATTGGTCTTGTAAGAATTTTTTAACACAAAAACCTTACTACTTACTAACTATTGTACCTTTAAATGGTCCTGTCTCCCAGCAGAATAGAGCACCACTCCAAGGGTTGGGTTTGAATTTTAACCTGGATTGAAGCAGCGAGTTAAAGCCCAGCTCTGTCTCTGGGTCACTGCCGGGCTGGCGATGATTAACACGCAGCGGTTATTCATCTGCAGCCGTGTCCTCAGTCCCCCGTGTGCAGGCTGATTTTACCGCTAGCCTGTCGGTCAGCGCTGCTCAACCCCACGTCCTGCGGGGATTTCAGCCAGGTGGTGCAGCGCATTGTTGAAACAGACACTGCAGTACGTAGGGTTGTGCAGACATCGCTGCCTGCAGGACATGGGGTTGAGTAGCGCTGGTGTAGGTTAAGGAAAACCTACAATTGGCAATTTATAGAAAAGTACTTCAAGTATTGTAGAAGTGTGTAGAAGTGTCACATACAGTGGTGCGTTGAGACCATTTGTACACGGCTTTAGATGGTTCACTGAAGTACACTTGGTAGGTGGTAGTAGTTGTCTTTGGGTTCTGGTTGTACTTGCTGTTCACGTAGAGCCACTTGAATGAATTTGTTTCATTTGTGTACCAGCATTTTACATACTTGAGGTCCGTAAGTATTTGGACAGTGACACAATTTTGAAGGGCCTTAACACAGCTACACCGTGCACTGAATATGGACTCATACTGCGAGTCTGCACTTTAATTTGAGGGTATTTCCATCCACATGGACTGAATCATTTAGGAATTACAGCCCTTTAAAATTGTGTCACTGTCCAAATAATTATGGACCTCACTGCTTATAGTCCTCATGCACAGCCATGGCATTGAAGCATCTCCTGAAATGTCCATGTTCCCCCCCTCCCCAGGCCTTCTCCACGGTCGGCACGCCGGACTACATCGCCCCAGAGGTCTTCATGCAGAACGGATACAACAAGCTCTGCGATTGGTGGAGCCTGGGGGTCATCATGTACGAGATGCTGATTGGTGAGTGCGGTGGCTTCTCCTGCCCGGGCAGCGAATCACGTGCGGGTTCCGCCTTCCACCGACTGTCTGACCCGGGGCCCCCCCAACCCTGCTCCTCGGTTCTCACTCCGACCCTCACAAAACACACCTCATTCAACAGCTAGAGACCTTGTTGAATTCAGCTGTGCCAAATCAGGGTTGAAATAAAGACTTACAGGACAGTATATCTCCAGGAACAGGGTTGGGCAGCCCTGGTCGAACAGAAGCTCTTTGTGTTCAACAGATCCTGGAAATCCTGGAAAATCCCGGCGGTTGGCTCTGACTTCACCCAGGGATGGGAGGGTTTTATTCGGCTGGGGGGGTTGCAGCTTCTGGTTGCTCACTGGCGACCCCTGCTGGTGGATCAGGCACCCGCATGTCTGCTTATTGAGCAGTTCATGGAGAGTGCTTCTTGGGACTGTTTTCTGCAGAATACACAAAAACAGGTCTGCACAGGGGTTGTGGCACGCAGGGTCGCAGACCACATCCGTGACGGGACCGCGGCCTACATGTAGCCCACACGATGACTGGTTGACTGGTCATGTGACATGGTGTAACGGTGATTCGTATTAAAATTGGGTCACTTCATGTTGAGAATTTTAAACGACAACGAGCTGATTAGAGGCAGGCTGAAGAGGTTTGAATATTACAAAAACTTTGTACTGCCGTTCCCCGCGATAAACGTTGTGCCCGTTCGCGGGTGCTGCACACAAGGTGAATCAGTATGTGCTCGGTTAACCTTCTGCACCGCTTCAGTCAACAACAATGGAGCCTTCTGCCCAAAGGCCACCGTAAGGAGAGTTCATTAAGGCGAGGGTCTGTCTGCTGAGCGTAGTTTCAGAGCTCTCTCGCCCGGTGCGTGTTCATGTTCAGGTGCTTTCCTTCCCTCACTGGGAGGGCAGCCGCTTTTAGAACTAGAAAACTTACGCTGAGTACACAGCAGTATAAAACACACCTTAAGGCCCGTCCACACCAAGAACAATAACTATAATGAGAACCATAAGTGTGTCTTAAGGGCTGTTAAATATGCTTTAAAAATCATACAAGTGGATGCCGTAGTCTACATCACAACTATAGCGACAGTGAGGGGGGATATTGTCGGGATCACTTCCAGCTGCATGAAAGATAACACTGACTGCCAACCGAATTTACAGGGCGTCACACGCAACATGGCCGCTGACCCAGCTGAGAGGCTGTTCACTGAACATTATCGTTCTGTGGTGTGGATGCTCACATCGTTATGGTTATGGTTATGGCTATAGTTATGGTTATGGCTATTGTTCTTGGTGAGGCCCTTGTGACTCATGTCTGTGTGAGCCGGACCATCAGCAGTGTGGTGACGTCATGCCCTCGGGGTGGGGAGCATCGTGATGCGCTTCGTCTGAGCTCTCCCGAATCGATCGCCGAGAACGCTGCAGCACACGCTGATATATACACGGTCGGCCATTCCGGAGTGGGGGGAATAAGGGTGAAAAAGCATTAAAAATAAATGAAATTTCCCACTCCGCCAGGAAGAGCTGGTAGGAAAACTATAATAAAGAAGTGGCTTGTATAAGTTTTAGTGGGCTGTAAAACCGGCCGTAAAACCCCTGAGTCTGCTCTGAGCTCCAGCTTGTCTTTGTCTCTGATGCGCATCGTTATAGCCAAACGCTCGCACACAGCTCTTCCATGAACAGCCGGATGTGTTTTCAGTATCGGACAGCCTGTAACGTCCCTGCGGTTTATACACGAGGAGAGGCCGACGTGTGGGAGATTGCCACAGGTGCCGGTACTCCTCTGTGTACTGGAGCTGAGGCACCTAAAGGACCTTTTGTGGTCAGAGAGAAAGCGATACAGACTGGCCTCTATAGTGCTCCCACTGTAAATGTTGGAACGTGCCTACAAATTGGGATGCGGCCTGTAGGCTTGTGGCTAAGCTACATGACTGGGACCCGGAAGGTTGGTGGTTCAAGCCCCAGTGTAGCGACGATAAGATCCACACAGCTGTTGGGCACCTTGAGCAAGGCCCTCAACCCCATCTTGCCCTGGGGGGATTGTCCCCCACTTAGGCTAATCAACTGTAAGTCGCTTTGGATAAAAGCCTGTGCTCTTAAATTTTCCAGTTTTGGAGCACGTCTGTTAACGAGAAATGTTTGAGTGATGAGTATTTCAGCAGTGGGCTGTCTTGTATCCTTACGGGGGCTGTAGACACATTAAATATTACAAAGCTGCGGTCTAAGTGCACGTTCTCAGTGATGTCACGCAACACAATGTTCTTACAGATTAACGGAGAATGTAGTCTTGTGTCCATGAGTAGAAAAGACGACCTGATTTGTTCTTAGAATAGGTTAAAGGTTACTGTAAGTTGCTGTTGTCTGTTAGTGGTTATCCAGGTTCTTGATTTTAACTAAAGGAGAAGGGGTTTAGTTGTTTTGTAGGGCAAGTATTCATGGCAGAATTGATCTTGTTGCAAGTTATGGCCTAATATGTGATACATTTACATGCTAGGGCATGAAATTAACTTGGATTGTGGATTCTAAAAATCGACAGCCATTTCCAACATTTTATCAGTTTTTACAATATAACCCAACCGAGGAGGTGGTTACCTGTGGCTGCTGCCAGAAGTCAAACTCTTATCAGCATTTGGCTGGCGGCAGGTGCCTTTGTTTATATGTCACCTGAAGTGGAAGCTGAAGCTGATGAGATTCTGGAGACTGAGCCGTAGCAGGTTAACCTTTAGCACCGCTTCATTCACAAACAATGGAGCCCTCTGCCCAAAGGCCACCGTGAGGAGAGTTAATTAAGGCGAGGGTCTGTCTGCTGAGTGTCGTAGTGTCGAGAGCGTAGAGTTCTCTCGCCCGGTGCGTGTTCATGGCCCAAGGTACTTTCCTTCCCTCAGTGAAGTGTGGAGGGCAGCAGCTTTTAGAACTACAAAACTAATAACAATAGATTAGCAAACTCGCTAGCTCAGTAACAGATAGATTTGATACAAATACATTAAATAAACTGTGCGTACAGAACTATGAACACATCATCTGTGGTTGGCAGAGCTGAACCTGCTGCCTTCCAGGTGTCACTGAGGGAAAGAACCTTGGGGCGTGTTCATGTGGGCAGCCGTGTTACTGCAGCGATGGTCATGTGACGTGCGTGCGTGTGTGCTGATAGGCTACCCCCCGTTCTGCTCGGAGACGCCCCAGGAGACCTACAGGAAGGTGATGAACTGGAGGGAGACGCTGATCTTCCCGCCCGAGGTGCCCATCTCCGAACGAGCCAAAGACCTCATCCTCAGGTGAGACCCTGCGCTTTTACGGTTAGCCATGTTTCTGCCCTCTGCAGCATCCAGGGGGCAGATGGTCATGTCAAAAGGGTAATCTTGTGTTGCAATCCCGCGCCTGCTGATTGGACAGCTCTGGTCTAGGGCTTGTGATTGGACAGCTCTGGTGTAGGGCTTGTGATTGGACAGCTCTGGTGTAGGGCTTGTGATTGGACAGCTCTGGTGTAGGGCTTGTGATTGGACAGCTCTGGTGTAGGGCTTGTGATTGGACAGCTCTGGTCTAGGGCTTGTGATTGGACAGCTCTGGTCTAGGGCTTGTGATTGGACAGCTCTGGTGTAGCGCTTGTGATTAGACAGCTCTGGTCTAGGGCTTGTGATTAGACAGCTCTGGTCTAGGGCTTGTGTTTGAAGGTTTTGAGGATGTGGTCAAGATGATGCGTGTAGGTTACATGTGATGGGCGTGTGCGATCTATTTCCATCTGTGTGATGAACACGCGGTGTGTTACGAGGCGTGTCGCAAACGTGTGGCCTTCATTTCCGTTACTGCAGTAAAAAGATGTGAAATATAAAACTGCTTTTCATTGGTTATGAAAATGTAAACGGTTAAGGCAAATAGGTAGAACACCAACAACATGCAGGTGACACTGGACACGATGTTCCTCACACAGTGGGGTAGGGGAGTGGGGTGCTGCACCTCCCTGTGTGCGTTTCTGTGCCACACATGCGATGTGTGTCTTTGTGTTTGGGTGCCAGGTTCTGCTGCGAGTCGGATCACCGTATCGGGGCTTCAAGCGTGGAGGAGATCAAGACTAACCTCTTCTTCCACGGGGTGGACTACAACCACATCAGGTACAGACCATCGCCCAAAAAGCACTGTCCCTCCCTGTCTGAACCCAAGCAGGTCAGGGCCATGTTACGAAGCAGGATTGCGGAGTTGGATAGGTAACTGCACTCTGTTCCCAGGTTTACTCATTCCTCACTTGTGTTCTGCAGGGAAAGGCCAGCCGCCATCCCCATCGAGATCAAGAGCATCGACGACACGTCCAACTTCGACGAGTTCCCAGAGTCGGATATTCTCCAACCCACAGGTACACGGGACACCCCCATACTGACCCATACCCCCACTGATACAGCTCGATACCAGCCCCACCTCATCACAGTCAAACCCGAAAATCAGCACTGAGATGCCGCTTGCGTTAGCGGGATCTTGTCTTTCTTCTGCTGAGCACTGATAGAAGTGATCTTGACTGTGTGAATAAGTACATTAAATCCAGACCTTAGAATTATGAGGCTCTAACTGACATTTTTGACAGAAACGATTTGATAGGATTTTACGGTGTCTATGAGGGACTACACTTCAGTTTCACTGTGTGAGGATTTGAAAGCTTTGGAGCTCAACGTCTCAACTACTCAGAGCGCAGATAGAACCTCATAAATCAAAGGTCAGTGAATGTTTACCCCTCTCTCTCCCTCCCTCCCTCCTGCAGCCTCTGTGGTCACCAACCACTCTGAGGCAGACCTGAAGAACAAGGACTGGGTCTTCATCAACTACACCTACAAGCGCTTCGAGGGCCTGACGGCCCGAGGGGCCATCCCCTCCTACATGAAGAGCGGGAAGAGGTAGAGCCAGGGCTCTGCAGGGCTGTGGAGAACATCGCTCTGGCCTCCTCGTCCTCCTCATCCTCCTGATCCTCCTCATCCTCCTCATCCTCCTCATCCTCCTCGTCCTGCTCGGGGCTCAAAGTGCTGCTGTTCCCCTGCAGCATGAAGCGCCCCAGGCTCCTCTCCTCCTGTCCCGGGCCCCTCCCCTCTCACCCGGGCCCCTCCCCTTCCACCCCAGCTCCTCCCCTTCTCCCAGACTTTTCCCCTCCTCCCCTGAAAGCCTAATTTCTGCACCCAGATGTCTTCACTCGGAAAGCCACACCCGAGTGACTCAGAACTTTCCGGTCCCCAGTTCCAGATTTCTGGAACGTTCCACCCCGACCCCAGTCCGCAGGGTTCTGCTGTCTTCTCACACAAGGACCAGGACGCTACGACTGCAGTTTAATTTATTGTATATATATCTATATTTGTATTCTTTCTGCAGACCACCAAAGAGCCGGTGGAGAGGTGTGGGTGTAGGGCCCCGGAACCCATCCCAACTCCACCCACACACACCAGCCCCCCCTCCACCCACACACACCAGCCCCCCCTCCACCCACACACACCAGCCCCCCCTCCGCACACACACACCAGCCCCCCCTCCACACACACACACCAGCCCCCCCTCCACACACACACACCAGCCACAACTCCACACACACACACCAGCCCCAACTCCACACACACACACCAGCCACAACTCCACACACACACACCAGCCCCAACTCCACACACACACCAGCCACAACTCCACACACACACACACCAGCCACAACTCCACGCACACACACCAGCCCCAACTTTACCCACACACACCAGCTTGTGAAAACTATGCAGCAGGACTGACCTGGGTACACACTGACACACGCTGCCTCTTTCAGTCAAGGGCTACTTCTCTTTCTGGGCTTTATGGGTAGGGACAGCTGGGATTTTTCTATATCTTCAATGTTTTTGTCAGTGTATTTAAAAAATAATGTAAATCTGCCTTCCTCTGGAATGACCCGCTGAGTCCCCACATATCCACCACCTGTGCTAAACGAGTAACTCATTAACCAAAGACTCTTTCAGTGTTGAGGGGCTGTGCTCAGTGCTGAGTTGATTCACTGTTGTCACTGGGCTCAGTGCTGAGTTGATTCACTCTGTTGTCACTGTGCTCAGTGTTGAGTTGATTCGCTCTGTTGAGTCATTGTGCTCAGTGCTGAATTGATTCGCTCTGATGTCACTGTGCTCAGTGTTGAGTTGATTCGCTCTGTTGAGTCATTGTGCTCAGTGCTGAATTGATTCACTCTGATGTCACTGTGCTCAGTGTTGAGTTGATTCGCTCTGTTGAGTCATTGTGCTCAGTGCTGAATTGATTCACTCTGATGTCACTGTGCTCAGTGTTGAGTTGATTCGCTCTGTTGAGTCATTGTGCTCAGTGCTGAATTGATTCGCTCTGTTCATAAGAACAGGTCACTTGCGCCATTCCGAGCTCAAAGGGGAGCCTCCAGCATTTGTCCCCTTTTCTCTGCCTACAAGAAAAACATTCATTTCAGTGTTCAACTCATAACGGCTCACACTGTACTTTATTTTAGCACTCTCGTATACCGCTGCTGCTCCAGGGTCTAAGCACTTAAGCTGTTTTTCAGGTTGGCCTATCAGCACTTTGTTCCTGCTTCCCATTGGCTGGCAGGTCTTACGGGTATGGGGGTCACTGTTTGCGGGGCGTCGGGGGAGGGGGGGGGGGGGGGTATGCCTTTAGTCCCAAATGCTGTATGCCAGCTGATGCAGGAGGCAGGCCGGCAGGTCCTGATGTGATTGGTCACTGCTGCGTCTTTGCTTCGACCTGATCGGTGATTTTGTTCTCACTGGGTGAGCGGGTGGGGTCTTGCATGATCATGCCAAAAGCTTGACATTAGAAAGCAGGCAATAATTTTACACTGGGACACTGGATCTTTGGAGTTTTATTCTCACCTGCGCTCACCAAGTTATGGATGGACTTGTGTTTGACACCACTTTTGTTATGATGATGTTCTGCGTTCCATTAGACTCACTAATCTTTACCACCCCCACCCCCCCCCCCCACCCCCCCCCAGCCCACAGCGGCCATTCAGGACACTTCATTGGTGGTTAGCGTTCCGTCTTCTCTCTCATTGGTGGACTGATATGCCAGATCCATACTTTACCAACACCAACACCAGCAGCCGCAGGAAGCGGCACCAGAAGCGTTTTGAGCGTGGGAGAGAGCGCGGGAGAGACCGTGGGAGGAAATTAAGTCCGGCCATTTTGGGTTTGGGCGGTCTGGGGGAGTCCGTTCTGAGCATGCTCAGACTGCTTTGTCTTCCTTCGCTGGCCTACAGTAGGGTGTGTGAATGAGAGCCAGACTGTTCCACCTATCCCTGTAATGTCATCACTGTACGCTGAACTGCACTGCAAAAAAAGTCAGATGCGCACACATACACACTGGTTTATCAGACAGGGCCTGTGTGAGCGTTTCATAGGCAGAAGGCAGAGCTGTTTCTGTCTCCAGCCTGTTGGATCACTGCTGTGCTCTCCGGGTGTAAGCGCACTGTTTTACAGTCAGAGTGGATGTTTCCTCTGTTTCCTCTCTCTGATCTTGCGCGTGATTGGCAGGCTGATTGAGATTTCGCTCCGCCAGCTCCACTCACTCGCTCAGCGTGAGAAACGAGAGCGGAAATGAGAACTGCTGTTCTGTTCGTTCCTTCGGCGAGGCCGCGCAACAGGCCCAGTCTGCTAAGCACGCGTGTCTCTGCGCGCTCCTGCGGGTGTGTTGTGTGTGTCTGTGCGCTCCGTGTGTGCGCTTGCCAGTGTGTCACGTACCTGTTTGATGTGCACAATAGTATTTATGTTCGTGTGTGGGTGGGTGTGCACGTGTGTGTTCCTCAAGGAGAGCGTCAGTCCATCTGAATGTCTTATGCTTTAATGTCCGCTCCCCGTGAGGCAGGCTACATTCCAGTAGAGTTTTTGAACGCAGCTGTTGTTACGGATCGCTAAGGATATTTAAGCATACTGAGAGTATTTTTAAACGATATATATATACAGAAGAAGCCTCTAAGACTGGTCTTGTGTTGTAGGGACAGGCGGGAGAACCACACCCGTATTTTTGCTTTCGAAGGGGTGCGCTTGTTACGCGTGAATGCTGATTTGGAATAATGGTTTTAATTTTTTAACGGGTGTATGCTGGGGATTGACTGTGTGCGCGCTGTGAAGGGGTTGGCAATCTTTGTAAATATATGATTAATTTGCTGGCTAAAATTATTTCTGATGCGTTTTATATGAGGGCTAGTGCAGTAAGCTAGGTTATTCTGTTCTCAGGGTCTACTGGGTTATACGGGGCTTTGCTCTAAATTTCTGATGCTGAAATCTCACGACCGTGTGAGGCGGTGAATAGCGAGGACGACAAACACACACACCAGTGTGTTTCTCTAGCATTCCACCGCCCTGGCCGGTATTCGCCGGTGTTCACGTGCACCCGTCTTACGGTACGAGGCCTGCTCATATCACTAGGTGCGCGTACACGATATGGTTTGGGTCTTCTTTTCCCGAATTGAACCGAACGAAGGGTTATCAGAACGGTCGCTGTGTTCACAAGTATGTTCTCCTTTAAAAAAAAGCTGTCGCGTGCGGGGAACACAGTGTGGTTTTGGAGGTGTGTTGGTGCTTTGTGATGCGTGTACATTACAGCGTATCGTGTGCATGTTATGATGTAGGTCATACATCATGATACGCGCTATATCAGTAATGTTCACACGCATTACAGTGTGCGCGCACAGGAGCTGCGAGGGCGGGCCGGTCTCTCTCTGGACCAGGGCAAGATGGGCCACTTCCCTAAAGGGACCGTTTTGCTTTTCCTTTTGAAAACAACTGTTATGCAGGTAGATGTAAAGAGGGGTTCAGCACAAGGGCTGATGGGAAACTGAGTTTAAAGGGGGGTGGGGGGGGGGTTCCTGAACTCCAGTCCTCTGGGAGGAGTAGAGTGATAACTGGTTGTGAGAGAGAGGTGCCATGAATGCAGCTAAAGCTAGGGTTGACCCCTGGAGTAATTTTCCTTCCTTCCATCTTAAAATGGTTTCCGCCTTAAATACCCAAAATGTATATACACGTGTGCATGTTTAATTTAATTTTTTCTTTCTTTCTCCTGAATGGTTGAATGTTAATTCTGTCTGCCCACCAGGCAGCAGTATAGAGCATATCTTGTTTGTGTGAAAGAAGCATTAATGCTGGCCAAATGCTGGTGGATCTTCAGAAGCATTCAATAAAGCACCCTTGTACATAGAAGCAGTCCCATTTGCCCTGTGCTTATTCCGTTTGAAGGCCAGTGTCACTGTACACTGCAGTCCTGCAGCTTTCACATGTATTCCATGTCACCGTGTATATATCAGGGTCAAATACGTAATGGTTTTGGATTCAAATATTTTTCTCTGCTTTACTGAGCTGGTCTGGTGCACTGGATCCTGAAATGACATTCGGTCAAAAAGTGCACGCCCTCAGTAGCACCAGGTAAGATAAATCGAGCACAGAAAAGTAATTCAGTATTGAACAAATTGTTCTATTCGAAGACTAGAAATAGGTGATGTTTTTCAGACTGATGCAATGAAGAAACCATGCTGGACTCTGGAACTAATATACATATATATATAATATACACAACCACCAAACGATGAGTAGCCTATTTCAGTCAGGCCTGCTGCCTGCTTGCACTTGAAATTTTAAAAAGAAGACTTTCCGTATTCATCAGAATATAAAAATGCAGTTTTGGATAACTTTGTGGTCTTTGTCCCTTAAGGGAAGAGTGGAGGTTGTGTGCTCCACAGAAATACACAGTGTATATT
Organism: Conger conger; assembly: GCF_963514075.1. Taxonomy (NCBI): domain Eukaryota; kingdom Metazoa; phylum Chordata; class Actinopteri; order Anguilliformes; family Congridae; genus Conger; species Conger conger. The sequence continues at coordinate 5,334,306 of NC_083769.1, forward strand.
AACTCCATTCCACATTATTCCAAATTAATGTTCTTTAGGCCACACGTATCTTCTAAAAGGCCTAATTTCACCGGAATTAGAAGAACATGGTGTGTTTTAGTGGCTGGGACAAACCTCCCATCATGCATTGCACCCCATTTGGGCCGATCACAGGAGAACAGAGTATCTGCAGCAAGGCCTAGGGGCTCATTCCCATCACTTATTCTTCTCCTCTTATCTTTCACTTGCTCCTGACGCAGAAATCAATCAAGGTCCGCCATCTTAAAGGACATTCCAACCCCTTAAATGTTCCTCCTAGGAGCTAGAAGTAGAAGTTAGGAACTCCCAATCTTTCCTTTGAGAGAAAACATCAGCGCATCCTTTGCAGAAGTATTTTTTTCAGAAGGTCTGACATATAAATGATCGACTTGTGGGTCCATCTCTCGCCATCTGCCACGCATGCCGAACTGAAGTGGCTTCTAACTGAAGTTCCTTTCGCCGAATTCACGTTCTTGATTTGCCCGTCTTTGCTTATCTTCTCCTAGCCTCTCCTGATAGGTAGAGCTCAGGGCAAGAAAAAGAGGAGAAAAATAAGGGATTGGAATGAGCCCCTTGAGTTAATGACATTGAACAATGTCTCCATCACACGGAGGCCCCGCGTCTCTGCAAGTTCCAAGAGTGGAATTATGAAAATACTGAAACATTTTGGTGTGAACATAACTTAAAAAAGAGTTGTGCAAATCAGTTCAAATGCATTAGAATGATTGATCAGTGAAGAAATTTGACCATAACCAGCTCTGAACAAACCCTTTATTTTATAATAAATATAAATCACACTGTTTTCAGATCAGTAACATACAGTAGACATACCCTTTGTAGAAATAATATATCGACAATATGTATAGAAATGTTCTCCACAGTTTTCATCCACACATTTTTAAAGTGATTAAAGAAAGTGGTTCAAACAACGAACCTGACAGTTGGGCAGATGCATTTGGTCATGTATTAAAACGCAAACCAGCAGGACTGAACTAAAACAACATTGGCTTTGAAAAGCAGGGTGCAGCAGATAGCCAATCAGAGGCCGGCGGCACCAAGGCAGCTGAACGAGCTGGAAACCGGAGCTAACGAGCAGCTAGCGTCCCTGCAGCTAACAAACACAAACGGCATGCACACGTCTGGACACATGAACACGCAGCATCCCTGAAACACGTCTGTACACTCATGCACACACACACACACACACGCACGCACGCACGCGAGTCCCTGTGGCCGTCGGCTGCACAGTCCTCATGCCAGCGGATGGTGGGTGAACGGCCCTGCGGAACAGCGGGAAACGGCTCTCAGCGGTGTTGGGCAGAAGCTCGCGACAGCCGCGTGTATTCACGTCACATGACATCTAATTCATGCTGAAGGTTCACAGGATCCCATCTCAGAATCAATCTCACTTTTTTTTCTTTTTTTTTTTAACCTTGCTTGTAGGGTCAAGGGAAATTTGGGTTAAAGCTACCTTTCACCTTTTTTTCCACACAGGAGCAATCTTCCAGAGGTTTTTAAACTGTAGCCTTACTCCTTTAGAGCAGCCACATATCTGGTACTCCCCCTGTTAATTCTCCACTAAAGATCTGCTATATTTTAAGATGTGACACCTCTGTTCGGTTTGACACTCCACCAGTGAGGGGGATGCCATTATCTACACCACCACCCCCACAAAAAAACTTCCAAAAGAATTATCCAATCAGAATGTCACAGAGCTGTGTCAGCAGACAAACCTTCAGCTCCGCCTCTTTCCCAGAAAAGGAACTCTCTCGGTCACACCTGCATGGCAGAGACCCATCTCGCCACGACAACGAAAAGCATTCAGACAGGCGGATGCACTGCTGCCGGGAGTCATGGGAGTTGTAGTCCAGACTCGTGAGAGAACTACAAGAGGGGGGCAGGGCCTCAGCTCTAACTGGGACTGTGGGGGAGGAGGGCTCAGCTGTCGTTGGGCGGGTCCGAGGACATGGGCCCGTTGAGCCGGTCCAGCTCGTCCACCTGCGGGGTGGGGGTGGTGGGGGCGGAGGCCAGGTTGGGCACGCTCTTGCTGCGCACGCACTGGAAGTCCACGTGCCGGCTCTTCCCCTCCTCCTTCTCCCAGGACAGCTGGATGAACGGACGCTGCACGTAGTTGTAGATGACCTCCGACCTCCCGCCCGGCCTCCGCTTCACCTTCTCCTTGCAGGTGGGGTACCCTGGGGAACAGAGTATGTGATATAACATGCTGGACCGTGATATAACATGCTGGACCATGATAAAACACGCTGGACCATGATATAACACATGCTGGACCGTGATAAAACAGGCTGGACCGTGATATAACACATGCCGGACCATGATAAAACACGCTGGACCATGATAAAACAAGTTGGACCATGATATAACACAAGCTGGACCATGATATAACACAAGCTGGACCATGATAAAACACGCTGGACCATGATATAACACGCTGGACCATGATAAAACAGGCTGGGATTGGCAGGCTGACCGCATTTGCATCCAGCTCGCCAGCTGGCGTTCAATTCCATTTCACCCTAGCTCAGGTAGTTAGTTCAAATTCGATTAATTCCTTGGAAAATCCTAATGGCATTCATTTATTTTTTTTTAATCCCACTTGTTAATTAAATTTCAACGAATTGCCTGAAATAACCCCAACTCTGAGCCTGACAAAAAACACCACATAATTAAATAAAAAGACATCAAATTCCGTTTTAAGCCTCCTATGTCCATGGGGTAAACCTGCAGCAGTATTCTCTGGTTATCTGTGAAGCGCATGAGGGAGATGCTGTCCCAGTGTAATGATGCCCCAGTGTATTGATGCCCCAGTGTAATGATGCCCCAGTGTAAGTGTATTGATGCCCCAGTGTATTGATGCCTCAGTGTAAGTGTATTGATGCCCCTGTGTATTGATGTCCCAGTATATTGATGTCCCAGTGTATTGATGCCCCAGTGTAAGTGTATTGATGTCCCAGTGTAAGTGTATTGATGTCCCAGTGTAAGTGTATTGATGCCCCAGTGTAAGTGTATTGATGTCCCAGTGTATTGATGCCCCAGTGTAAGTGTATTGATGCCCTAGTGTATTGATGCCCCAGTGTAAGTGTATTGATGCCCCAGTGTAAGTGTATTGATGCCCTAGTGTATTGATGTCCCAGTGTAAGTGTATTGATGCCCTAGTGTATTGATGTCCCAGTGTAAGTGTATTGATGTCCCAGTGTATTGATGCCCCAGTGTAAGTGTATTGATGTCCCAGTGTATTGATGTCCCAGTGTAAGTGTATTGATGCCCTAGTGTATTGATGTCCCAGTGTAAGTGTATTGATGTCCCAGTGTAAGTGTATTGATGTCCCAGTGTAATGATGTGGGGTTGGCTGTGTGAAGCAGTGAGAGGTCTCACCCTCGATCCCGATGCGGATGTTCTTCAGACCCCTCTCCTTCAGGAGAGCCTTGGCTACGGCTCGGTTCTCGATGTACTTGAAGAAGCGGTAGAGCTTGGTGCTGTACAGGACTACAGACGGACGGGAGGGAGGGAGGGAGGACAGCAAAGTAAACGGCAGCATCAGATCACCACTTCTACAGCACCAGATCACTCAACAGCTGCTGGATATTTGGGCGGTAAAGCCCGACACGGCTACATAATGGAGACTGATAGGAGTCATTTCCTCCTCAATCCTTTTTGTCTGGAACCAAGATGTTGCTCGCTTACTCCTGTGTTTGCGGCCGTTGTCTTGTTGTCTTGATTTCCTGTTCGGCATATGGCAACATAATCTCTTCAAGTATTTTGATGTATTCAAACTGATCCACGATCCCTGGTATATGAACCCAACACCGCAGTATGAAAAACATCCCCATACCATGACTTTACACCACCATGCATCACTGTCTTCACACTGTACTGTGGCTTGAATTCAGTACCCGGGGGTCGTCTGACATACTGTCGACGACCACTAGGCCCGAAAAGAACAATTTTACTCTCATCAGTCCACAGAATGTTACGACATTTCTCTTTGAGCCAATCGATGTGCTCCTTGGCCAATTTTAACAGATTCTGCACATGCCCTTTTTTCAACAATGGTGCTTCATGGGGGCTTCTTGCTGATAGCTTAGCTCCGATCAAACGTCTTCTGACTGTAACAGCACTTACAGGTAATTGTAGATCATCTTTGATCTTTCTGGAGCTGATGAATGGCTGAATCTTTGCTATTCTGACTATTCTTCCATCCGTTTTAACAGTAGTTGCTCGTTTTCTTCAGCTTGTTTCATGTTTTTGTTGCCATTTTAAAGCATTTGAGATCATTTTAACTGAGCATCCTATAATTTGCTGTACTTCTTTATACTTTTTCCCCTCTCCAATCAACGTTTTAAATCAAATGAAGTTGTTCCTCCGAACAATGTTTGGAACAGCCCATTTTAGTTAGCAATTCAGAAGGAAATATATTTTATGACATTTGCTTCCCTTCCTCCTTAATAAAGGACAATTAATGACACCTGTTTTTTCACAGAATGAATGAGTTCTCTAATTAAACTCCACACTGCTATTATTTTGAACACGCCTCTTTCAATGTCAATTACTCAGAACAAGCAGCGTGCATGTCATGACAGCCGGGTCTGCTGTTTTTCTATAACACTACAACATCTACACTTGATGTTGTACTGCTATTTTATTGAACAGAACTGTAGCTGTATTGGACTTTATCACTTTAATATGCCGCAGTGGTAGTGTCTGTTTCCCTTCATTGACGTATACGTCAGTAGATCAGTCTGCCCCTTGATCACTGGCTTGGCTTACACTCAGAGGGCTCTTAAACTCCATATTGTGCAAAATTCAATTTCTCTCACAATGGGTTGACAGCTTCTCCAAATCCAGCACTGGATTCCTTTTCTCCCAGGTCTTCACACCTGACTCCCAGGTAAAGCGAGGGTGGAAAACCAGCAGGATTTAAAGCAGACGGGGGTGTTTTCACAAAGCAGGATTACGGAGTTGGCTGGATAACCTCACCGAGTAAAACCCGGAACTGGTTTTTACTTCAGTCCTTGTTCCACATTTGCGGTTACCCGAGCTCAATCAGCTGATCAGCCATATGCACTATGACCAAATCACTCGTAAATTAGACAATAAAACACTAGAAGATAAGAACATTTGCTGCTGTTTATACCACTGAATTTATCTGTGTTTACACTAGGACTCGGAACTGTACTGTCCTCTCAGGTCCTCTTAGCACTCATACTTGTGTTTGATTTCCACTTTGTTGCACGTCGCTCTGGATAAGAGCGTCTGCTAAATGCCACGTAATGTAATGTAATGTAATGTAATGAATCTGGCTGTAAATTACATATCATGTAAATGATTGGGCTAATTAAATAATTAATACAATTTCTGCTGCGTAGTGAAGTATCGTGATGTGTCGCATTTTGATATACGTAGAACTTCTAAAGCACACATTCAGAACTGTGCTCCGACTGTTGCCTAAACAATAAAAATAAAAAATTACACGTCACAATGCATCATTACACAACAGAGATATGCGAGGACCCCAAAAAGATCATTAAGGGGAGCAAACTCGTAGACCAGGGGTGCACAACGCCAGTCCTTGAGGGCTGGTCTGCGTATTGGTTTTTGTTCCAACCAACTGCCTTGCTTTCAATTTGCTGACAGCTCTATAAATTACCCTGGTTCAAGCCTGTACTTGAACACAGTAAAATCATTAGGATACACTTGCAGTCTGCAGCTGTAGCTGGTGCTCATACACACGCCAGATAATTATTGAATTGAATCAATCATATCTTAAGATCAGAAGTTGGCACCAAATCCTGAAATGGATCGGCCCTTGTTGTGCACCCCTGTAGACCGACGCGGGGCTCCTGCTCCAGGCCAGCAGAGGGAGCTCTTACTCTGAGAGTACTCCTCTCCCATGGGCGGGGGGTGCTCCTCGTCCCAGTCCACGGTGTCGTCGTCTGTCAGCACCACGATGTGACACTCCCTCTCCCCGCCCTGGGCGCTGCACACCATGGCCGGCACCACCAGCTCCTCCAGGAAGCCCTCGAACTGCCGTCTCGCCCCGTCGTTGGAGAGCTCGTGCAGCAGGGCGCCTGAGAGACAGGGCAGGGCGTCAGCCTCACGGGGGCCCTGCGTTCCCCTTACCCCACACTCAAATATCCTCCTGAGAGACAGGGCAGGGCGTCAGCCTCACAGGGGCCCTACGTTCCCCTTACCCCACACTCAAATATCCTCCTGAGAGACAGGGCAGGGCGTCAGCCTCACGGGGGCCCTGCGTTCCCCTTACCCCACACTCAAATATCCTCCTGAGAGACAGACCCACGAGGGACGTCAGTCTAATGAAGGCCATCTAACCTTACATTTAAAGGTACAATAGGTAAGATTTTTGTATTTAAATGTTGTTACAAGACCATTGTAAATGCCATTGAAAAAGGCTCACTGACATGTTGACTCACCCTCTGCCTGTGTTTATAGTAATAAATAAATAGTAACTAATATATAGTTGACTACCTGACATTCTGTACCAAAACATTGTATAACTGTACAATAATTCAAGCTCATTGGTTGAAAATTGGCTCTAATTGCCACAGCCAATGGCGTTTCAACGTCCGCGCGATCACAGAGAAGTTACCTATTGTACCTTTAATATTCACTTGAGAGACAGGCCAGTCGTGAGTCTAACGAGAGCTGCATGTTCCCCTTCCCTCACATTTAAATATTCTCACACTCCCAAAGAGACTAATATTTAAATAATATAACCCCGCTGTTCCTCCCCAGTGCACCTGGTTCCACAAGCTCCGGATCATTCCGCTAAACCCACAACTACTCCAGGCGGGGAAAACTAGGCCAGCGCTGTGACTCAACTATCTGACTTTTTATTCAGGGTTTCTGAACTCCTCAGTGAATATTAATGGGTATTCTGCTTATTACCATGTGTCGGGGTTTTCAGCCAGCTTCCTCGTTTAGGACTGCAACACGGTTAAATATTTGACTGAGCAAATGTTTAGCGTGATACGGGGCCTTCCAAACCTGGCTGTGAAAACAGACTGACGCCATCTCATATCCGTGAGGTTTTGGAGAAACTCCGGCAGGTTCTCTCACTCTCTGGTGTTCTCACACAGGGTCATGTAATACTCAAATAAGCTATGGCCTTCATGACTCAATGAGCAAATGCAGGACTAACACCTTCTCAGTAAACATATGGGTCTCTGTGGGTCCATGACACCCTTCATAATGGAGTGCAGATAAATACAGCTATAAACCCCTCAAACATAAATCATACATAAATTATTACGTGGAGCAGGCTGTGTTAAGCTTTTAGTGGGTCACTAAAAAGTGTTTGGACCATGCAGGTCATTTAGGTACATGAGCGTAATGCTCAACTGCCAACCTGACTGATAAACAGACAATCACCCGAAAAAAACAACAGAAATGATAAAGACAGTCACAGAATAATAATAAAAAAAACAACTCAAAACAAGACCTTGAAAAGAGATAGAATAGAATGAGCATTTGAGCAGAACAAACGCTGTAAAAGATGTAAAGGATGTCTACCCCCAAAATACATAAATTAGACAGTTTAAGAGGATGTGGTAAAGAACAGTGGTAAAGCCCATGTAGGCATACAGCTAGGCTACTTAGGTTTTACTACAATATAAAAGAGTTTATACTAGCATGAGTGGAATATATTAACCGATACTAATGAAGAGAACTAATGAAAGCGGCCCTGGTCCCTGAGCGAGCTGGATTTAGAAGCGTGGGTGTGCATAATGAGGCTGGTGACACAGGGTATGGAGGCCCCAGGGCACCACTACCCGCTGGGGTGTTCCCGTCTCACACAGGTGTTGCTACCTGATACAGCGCAAACAGTCTAGGTGAAAAGTCCCAGAAATCCCTCCCCTACAGGTGGGGCCTGCTGGGAACTTTAAGCTTCCTGCAGATTCAGTTACCACTGTGTCACACGCTGAACCACAATCCACCATTACTGCTGTGTCACACGCTGAACCACAATCCACCATTACCATCGTGTCACACACCAAACCACAATCCACCATTACTGCTGTGTCACACCAAACCACAATCCACCATTACTGCTGTGTCACACCAAACCACAATCCACCATTAACATCGTGTCACACACCAAACCACAATCCACCATTAACATCGTGTCAGATCAAACCACAATCCACCATGTCACACACCGAACCACAATCCACAATTACCACCGTATCACTCCAAACCACAATCCACCATTACCACCGTGTCACACCAAACCACAATCCACCATTACCACCGTGTCACACACCAAACCACAATCCACCATTACCGTCCTGTCACACGCTGAACCACAATCCACCATTACCGTCCTGTCACACGCTGAACCACAATCCACCATTACTGCTGTGTCACACACCAAACCACAATCCACCATTACCACCGTGTCACACACCAAACCACAATCCACCATTACCGTCCTGTCACACGCTGAACCACAATCCACCATTACTGCTGTGTCACACACCAAACCACAATCCACCATTACTGCTGTGTCACACGCTGAACCACAATCCACCATTACTGCTGTGTCACACGCTGAACCACAATCCACAATTACCATCGTGTCAGACCTAACCACATTGTTACATTGTATTAAAGTATACCAAGAATCAGAACACGCAGTGTTCAAAAGAGCACGCTGCTATGACCCCACAAGCATATTCCCACATTGTTATTTTTTTTGCCAACTAGTGGAAAAGGTCACTCAGACCTTGGTCAAATATGTGATTGGTTTGGATTCAACTACTTTCCTGTGCTCAGTTGATCTTGGCTGGTGCAATTTTAACCTACTGATCAATTGAAATCAAACCTCGAGGACCAGAAGGTGGGGTTTCCAAGTAAACGTACAAAATTACTTGAAGGCAAAACAATGACGTATTTGACCCTGGTCTGGTTGATAAGAAACGGGCGCTGATGTCACAGGTTTCCGAGGACAGCGTGCGCTTGTTCGCCCCCTCCTGAATCGATAGCACAGGTTGCAGAAATGCACTCTGATAAAAACACGATTGGCCATTCCAAACTGGCAAGAAAAAGGGAGATTAAAAAAGGGAAAAAAAGGAATCTAATTTAGTGCAGTATTAAAATCCTTAGGCTGCTCAAGCGTTTAGCTGAGGATGGATTCTAACGCGGCGGAGGTCTGGCAAATGAAATGCAAGCGTGTGTAAAACCGCATCCCGCAAGCGGCCTGCCGCTGCAGACACAGCTAAATCACGTCCATTAAAGTCTGACTGCTTTACTTCCTGCTGCCTGCTGCCTGTGGGCTCAGCCTGCTGCCTGCTGCCTGTGAGCTCAGCCTGCTGCCTGTGAGCTCAGCCTGCTGCCTGTGAGCTCAGCCTGCTGCCTGTGAGCTCAGCCTGCTGCCTGCTGCCTGTGAGCTCAGCCTGCTGCCTGTGAGCTCAGCCTGCTGTCTGTGAGCTCAGCCTGCTGTCTGTGAGCTCAGCCTGCTGCCTGTGAGCTCAGCCTGCTGTCTGTGAGCTCAGCCTGCTGCCTGTGAGCTCAGCCTGCTGCCTGTGAGCTCAGCCTGCTGCCTGCTGCCTGTGAGCTCAGCCTGCTGCCTGTGAGCTCAGCCTGCTGCCTGTGAGCTCAGCCTGCTGCCTGTGAGCTCAGCCTGCTGCCTGCTGCCTGTGAGCTCAGCCTGCTGTCTGTGGGCTCAGCCTGCTGCCTGTGAGCTCAGCCTGCTGCCTGTGAGCTCAGCCTGCTGCCTGCTGCCTGTGAGCTCAGCCTGCTGCCTGCTGTCTGTGAGCTCAGCCTGCTGCCTGTGAGCTCAGCCTGCTGCCTGTGAGCTCAGCCTGCTGCCTGTGAGCTCAGCCTGCTGCCTGCTGTCTGTGAGCTCAGCCTGCTGCCTGTGAGCTCAGCCTGCTGCCTGTGAGCTCAGCCTGCTGCCTGCTGTCTGTGAGCTCAGCCTGCTGCCTGCTGCCTGTGAGCTCAGCCTGCTGCCTGTGAGCTCAGCCTGCTGCCTGTGGGCTCAGCCTGCTGCCTGTGAGCTCAGCCTGCTGCCTGTGAGCTCAGCCTGCTGCCTGTGAGCTCAGCCTGCTGCCTGCGGGCTCAGCCTGCTGCCTGTGAGCTCAGCCTGCTGCCTGTGAGCTCAGCCTGCTGCCTGTGAGCTCAGCCTGCTGCCTGCGGGCTCAGCCTGCTGCCTGTGAGCTCAGCCTGCTGCCTGTGAGCTCAGCCTGCTGCCTGTGAGCTCAGCCTGCTGTCTGTGAGCTCAGCCTGCTGCCTGTGAGCTCAGCCTGCTGCCTGTGAGCTCAGCCTGCTGCCTGTGAGCTCAGCCTGCTGCCTGCTGTCTGTGAGCTCAGCCTGCTGCCTGTGAGCTCAGCCTGCTGCCTGCTGTCTGTGAGCTCAGCCTGCTGCCTGTGAGCTCAGCCTGCTGCCTGTGAGCTCAGCCTGCTGCCTGCTGCCTGTGAGCTCAGCCTGCTGCCTGCTGCCTGTGAGCTCAGCCTGCTGCCTGTGAGCTCAGCCTGCTGTCTGTGAGCTCAGCCTGCTGTCTGTGAGCTCAGCCTGCTGTCTGTGGGCTCAGCCTGCTGCCTGCTGCCTGTGAGCTCAGCCTGCTGCCTGCTGCCTGTGAGCTCAGCCTGCTGCCTGTGAGCTCAGCCTGCTGTCTGTGAGCTCAGCCTGCTGCCTGTGGGCTCAGCCTGCTGTCTGTGAGCTCAGCCTGCTGCCTGTGAGCTCAGCCTGCTGCCTGTGGGCTCAGCCTGCAGTGCGTCTGGGCTGCAGAGGCAGCTGCTCTGTGCAGGGGCCGTTCTGAAATGGCCGCCTTGCGGAAGGAAGGCAGGCTAGGGGCGGGCAGGGTGTTACGCGCACCAGGGGTGCTTTTCCTGATAAGCAGCCATTGCAACAGAAGGTTAGTTTAATTCAACGACATGAAATTAAAGGAGCAAGAAAGACCCGGGGACCCTGTAAGTAAGCAGCATTGAACAAATAAGTAAAAAATGTCAATACAAAATGTACATTTACAATACATTTAAATCATGCTGATACATTTAAATCATTTATTCAAAACTTAAGATTCAGTTTTGAAAAATGGCATGGAATATCACTATTATACACTCACCAAGTACTTTATTAGGAACATTTTTACTTTATTACACATACTTTTTAACTTATTGACTAATCAGCCAATTGTGTGGCAGCAGTGCAATGCACATGTAGATACAGGTCTTCAGTTAATGTTCACATCAACCATCAGAATGGGGAAAAAAGGGGACTTTGACCATGGAATGATTGTTGGTGGCAGACAGGGTGGTTTGAGTATCTCAGAAAAGGCTGATCTCCTGGTATTTTCACGCACAACAGTCTCAAGAGGTTGCCAAGAATGGTGCCAAATATACATAGAAGGAATTTTCCACAAGCTCAGAGTGAACAAAGAAACGCTCATGTCCTGGCACAAGGTCAATATTGTGTGTAATGTGTCATTTATACAAACACCTGTTCAGCTGTATTTAACTAACAAAGCTGCTGCTTTTATGAACGGAAGCCCTTCGGGGCTGAACATACCACCATGAATCAACATGAAATGGGACGGTGAAAAGACTCCATTTTATGGTGCCTACATTGTATTAAAGTCCACCAAGAACCAGAACAGACTGTGTTCAAAAGAGCATGCTGCTATAACTACACTATGCTACGGTTTTTGCCAACTAGTAGAAAAGCTAAGGTACTGTCACTCAGACTTGGGTCAAACACGTAATTGGTTTGGATTCAAATACTTTTCTGTGCTCGATTGATATTGCCTGGTGCAATTGAGCCAACCAAGATGACCAGAAGGTGGGGCTTCCATTTTATTTCATAGGTTCCATTACATCAGACAAGCTCACTAAAGTGTATAAATTTGTATTTCAACATTGTATTTGTAGAATTACGTATTTGACCCAGGTCTGCCGTTACTACTTTGGGGATACCAAACTGTGAGGGAGTTGGGGCAGGGCTTCATAGCCCTTTGACCTGAAGGCCCCTGAGATGGCGGTGCTGAGTTTGGCCGTACTCACTCAGGTCCCTGCACTTGACGGTGCTGTAGTCAAAGTTGATGCAGAGGTAATCGCAGGCCTCTCGCAGCTCAGCGACCGATATGCCGTCCGGGCAACGCAGGACTCCCGTCCGGTAAAAATCCTGACAAAACAAGACTCCTTTATCGCCCGCATGCTTAACATCCACGGCGAGTATCATTGAAACATTCTAAATTGTGGCTCTGGTCACAACAGCTCCGGGTCTTAATCTGAATCTGAAGAACGTGCGCGTGTCGGGTGGATCCGGGCCTCCCTCACCAGGATGACTCGGAAGATTCCGGCGCTGATGCCCTCCGCCAGCTCGTACTCGCCCTTCCCGTTGGGCCGGGTGAAGTTGTGCTGCCGGGCCGGACCAAACATCCTGCATCGGCAACAACCGGGTCAGACACGACGCTCTGGATTCAAATACTTCTCTGTGCTCGACTGATCTTGCCTGGTGCGATTGAGCCAAGCAAGAAGACCGGAAGACGGGGTTTGCCGTCTCTGAGCTCAGTATCGAGTATTTCAATCCAAAACAATTACGTATTTCACCCAGGTCTGCTCTGTAGGGCTGTCTCAGAGTTGCAGAGCTGACTCAAAGTTATGTCCTCAGTGTTGTTTGGCGTTTTTAATGGCTGACTTCCAAATGATTCAAGTTCTATGCAAAGTAAAGGTCTGTGGGCAACAGATAAGGAAATCTCAAACGCATTTACTGGTGTGAGCGTGAGCGCAGGTTGTGCGGCCAAAGACATTTCCGGAATTCTAGAAATCTCAGAAAAGGAACGAACTGCTCGCAATCTGCTTCAGGAAGAATTAAAATTTAGTAAACACAGTTCCTCCGGTAAGGCTTGAATAACGCATTATAACTAATACAACCTTGGATTTAAAAGATTTTATAAATTGTATTTCATGCAAAACAAAAAGCTGATTATTTTTTTTATTGTTATTATTTGAATATTATTTAAAAAGATTATTACTGTAAGTTTATTATGAAACACGATTCCCTTTTTAACCAATTTTGCCAAACGTGATATTTATATCGGATTCTTATTCCTACTATTGGCCAAGCCTTACCTGCCCAGCATGGTATCAGGATGAGCAGTGAAGGCTGCAGGATCCACCACGAAATGTGTGCCATCCACCAGCAGAGTGACTCTCTCATGGACCCCGGGCACCGGGTCCTTCCCCCCGTCCACCTGCCCACTCATGTCCGAGCCTCGACACCTGCTCCGTGCTGCAAGAACAGAGCAAACTACAGCCCTGTGTCGCTCCTTAACCTTCATTTCAACACGTACATAAAGGAAGCTGCCCAATGTCTGCCCACTGCGGCCTATGGGCCGTCTCTACACAAGTGCTGATGACAATAATGGTAAATGGTAAATGGCATTCATATAGCCTTTATCCAAAGCGCTGTACAATTGATGCTTCTCATTCACCCATTCATACACACACTCACACACCAACAGCGATTGGCTGCCATGCAAGGCGCCGACCAGCTCGTCAGGAGCATTTGGGGGTTAGGTGTCTTGCTCAGGGACACTTCGACACAGCCCGGGCGGGGGATCGAACCGGCAACCCTCCGACTGCCAGACGACTGCTCTTACTGCCTGAGCCATGTCGCCCCACAATAAAACAAGGTTCAAGCCGGTTGCAGGTGTTATTGCTGAACAGAAGAGAACGCATCGTGCGGTGTGTGACCTACCAGGCCTCCTCTCTTCTTCTGTCTTCAGTGCCTTCTCAGCCACAGAGTGCGTCCGCTCGATTTCACCACTAGGACTGCTGACCTGGGACCTGAAGATGGAGGGAGTTCACCATGAGAAGCGTTCACCTGAGCCTCATTCTGTTAGGTACTATTGGACATCATATCATATATCATATATCATATCATATCTCGCACTGTATCACACTTTGACTTTACTCTCCATCACACCCATACTGTGCTGGCTCTCATTCAAAAAAAATGTTTTTTTTCTTTCTTTTCTTCTCCAAAGCACTGTAGACTCAGTTTATCTAATGGTGCCAAATTCCTTCCCAAACAGGGAAGGTACGGCTTTACTCTGTAAACCGAGTCACAAACTTAAGCGCTTTGGGCAACAAATAAATTGTATGAAAGGTACTATATACACTCACTGAGCACTTTATTAGGTATTTATTAGACTTATTTCTTAGACTTCTACTGCTGTAGCCTATCCACTTGGAGTTATGATGCGTTGTGTGGTCAGAGATGCTCTTCTGCATATCACTGTTGTAATGCGTGGTTATTTGCATTACTGTCACCTTCCTGTCAGCTTTGACCAGTCTGGCCGTTCTCCACTGATGTCTCTCATTAGCAAGGCGTTTCTGTCTGCAGAACTGCTGCTCACTGGATTTTAATTAGGTTTTTGCACCATTTTTTGCAAACTCTAGAGACTAGTGTGTGAAAATCCCAGGAGATCAGCAGTTTCTGAGACACTCCAACCACCGTGTCTGCCACCAACAATCATTCCATAGTCAAAGTCACTTACATTTCTATCCCCCGTTCTGATGGGTGATGTGGACATTAACTGAAGCTCCTGACCTGTATCTACATGATTGTATGCATTGCACTGCTGCCCCACATTTGGCCGATTAGATAATCGCACAAATAACTAGGTGTAATAAAATAAAAGTTCCTAATAAAGCGCTCGATGAGTGTATAGTTGTTACTACTATTATTATTACTAGTTTTGACACAAAGTGAATTTGGGGACATCCACACGGCTAAAGGCCGGGGGAGCGATACCTCAGCAGTGCTGTATCAGACAGCGCTCCAGAGGCAGGAGCAGCTGGAGGAAGGCACTGCGGGGCCCGGGGCAGGCAGCGAGTCAGGAGAGCGTAGGTGAAGCGGCTGGCCCGGGGCACGCAGCACACCGGAGAGTAACAGGTTGGACGGGTACGCCGTGTACACGGACACGTTTTCCTAACTCATTAACCTGACAAATACAGAGTCAGGCTCCCTGCCAGGCATTCTTCATGGGGACTTTATTCTCGGCAATACTTCCCTTGCCAACAGATGATGACTCGCACAGATCAGGTAGTCTGAGTCTCTCAGGTCAGGTAGTCTGAGTCTCTCAGGTCAGGTAGTCTGAGTCTCTCAGGTCAGGTAGTCTGAGTCTCTCAGGTCAGGTAGTCTGAGTCTCTCAGGTCAGGTAGTCTGAGTCTCTCAGGTCAGGTAGTCTGAGTCTCTCAGATCAGGTAGTCTGAGTCTCTCAGGTCAGGTAGTCTGAGTCTCCCAGGTCAGGTAGTCTGAGTCTCTCAGGTCAGGTAGTCTGAGTCTCTCAGGTCAGGTAGTCTGAGTCTCTCAGGTCAGGTAGTCTGAGTCTCTCAGGTCAGGTAGTCTGAGTCTCTCAGGTCAGGTAGTCTGAGTCTCCCAGGTCAGGTAGTCTGAGTCTCTCAGGTCAGGTAGTCTGAGTCTCTCAGGTCAGGTAGTCTGAGTCTCTCAGGTCAGGTAGTCTGAGTCTCTCAGGTCAGGTAGTCTGAGTCTCCCAGGTCAGGTAGTCTGAGTCTCTCAGGTCAGGTAGTCTGAGTCTCTCAGGTCAGGTAGTCTGAGTCTCTCAGGTCAGGTAGTCTGAGTCTCTCAGGTCAGGCAGCGGTTGGAGTCAGCCTTAGTGACAGGTGGGTGGCTGCCACACAGGTGAGAGTACCTGTAGGCATAAGTACTGCTGT
The DNA here is from genome assembly GCF_963514075.1 of Conger conger. NCBI lineage: Eukaryota > Metazoa > Chordata > Actinopteri > Anguilliformes > Congridae > Conger > Conger conger. The sequence goes on from NC_083769.1 coordinate 5,350,043, forward strand.
GTGCCAGCGAATGGGCTGGACCCACTTCAGCCCTTTCCACCAATACAAGCAGGTTTAACCATCACAAAAAGAAAGTTAATCGCTCACACACCATACAAATGCTGTCATCTGACTTGAGAATGTTTGCAAGACACGTACTGTGATATTTCTACATAAAACTATCCAAGAAAAATGTTTCCTACGTTTAAAAAAAGTCCTAATTAAACTGAGCATAGAATTAACCCAGGTCTAGAAAATGTGCAAATGGTTTCTATCTTAACAGAATAAGGGCAACATGTGATGCCATGTTGCCAATCTAGGTGCAATTACAAATTATTATTTGTAATTTACAATAGAAGGTGACCTAAAGTCAATAAAATAAATAAATAATGTAGAAATCATCAATGTGTAATAAATTATTATTGGCATCTCTCTGAACTTTGATTCATAAAGGCACATTCAGACCTGCTGAAAACTCTCCAGGTTATTCTCTTCCTTGTTTGCCAGTCAAATGCAAAGGACAAACAGCACAGCCTCTTCTGGAACAACACTTCTACACACCCAGTTATTTTCCACCTGTACCGTGTCCTTAACTGAAACCCGAATTCAACAACATTCCAGAACGATTTGAGGAAATCAATCACTAACAACATTGAACATCCATCACTGCACAGCACTGTGACTGGCTCAAAGCCACCTAACATGTATCTAGCTGACTCTTTTATCCAAAGTGACGTTGTGTTTGATTAGACAAAGGAGGGGACAGACCCCCCTGGAGCAATGTGGGGTTAAGGGCCTTGCTCAAGGGCTGTGCAGATTGTATCATGGCTACACCAGGGCTTGCACCACCAACCCAGTCCCAGTCATACACCTTAGCCACTAGGGCTACAGGCTGTCCCAGTCATACACCTTAGCCACTGGGGCTACAGGCTGTCCCCAACCTGCACATCTACTCACCATGCCAACAGCACGTCATAAAGAGTGAGAGAAAGGACCTGTTACCATGGGGACAGGTCACCTTACCACCCTCTGCAGCCCAAATTTCTCCTCTTTTGGGTCCCGTGGAGAGGATGAGCCAGAAGCTAGCTGTAGAAGCTTAGCGCTCCCCAGGACTACACAACACCAAACACAGGGTCACTGACTCACTGCACCAACAATGAGTGCGTGTGCTGGTGTGTACTTGTTTACAAGTGTGTGTGTGTGTGTGTGTGTGTGTGTGTGTGTGTGTGTGTGCGCATGTGCATGGGGTAGGAAATGGCGATAATGGAATGTGCAGTAGCAGCTGCGGGGGTGACCTCGGCCTGGAAAACTTGTGACTCCTGGCTGCATCCATCCCATTCGGGCTTCCTGTGGAGTTCCCCCCACCAAGAACACGCACAGCCTTTCACCACCATAACCCCCACAAAGCGAAAACTTCCTCCCTCCTCAGGGGAGGAAACAATATGCAACACAAACAAATTCAGACTTCTTTTAGCACACCCACAGCAGGTACTGCCAGTGCCAGCCCAGAACTGGAGTCTTGGCTGTCATTAAGGCTTCCATCCTCAATAGAGCGCACACGATAGGCTGAGAGAGCACACGATAGGCTGAGAGAGCACACGATAGGCTGAGAGAGCACACGATAGGCTGAGAGCGCACACGATAGGCTGAGAGAGCACACGATAGGCTGAGAGAGCACACGATAGGCTGAGAGAGCACACGATAGGCTGAGAGCACACACGATAGGCTGAGAGCACACACGATAGGCTGAGAGCACACACGATAGGCTGAGAGCGCACGCGATAGGCTGAGAGCGCACGCGATAGGCTGAGAGCGCACAGGATAGGCTGAGAGCGCACGCGATAGGCTGAGAGCGCACACGATAGGCTGAGAGCACACAGGATAGGCTGAGAGCGCACACGATAGGCTGAGAGCGCACACGATAGGCTGAGAGCGCACAGGATAGGCTGAGAGCGCACAGGATAGGCTGAGAGCGCACAGGATAGGCTGAGAGCGCACACGATAGGCTGAGAGCGCACAGGATAGGCTGAGAGCGCACACGATAGGCTGAGAGCGCACACGATAGGCTGAGAGCGCACAGGATAGGCTGAGAGCGCACAGGATAGGCTGAGAGCGCACAGGATAGGCTGAGAGCGCACAGGATAGGCTGAGAGCGCACAGGATAGGCTGAGAGCGCACACGATAGGCTGAGAGCGCACACGATAGGCTGAGAGCGCACACGATAGGCTGAGAAGTCACCGTTTCCCGAGGCCAAGCTCAGGTGCTCAGCAGACAGAGAGAGAGAGAGAGAGAGAGAGAGACAGAGAGAGAGTGAGAGAGACAGACAGAGAGAGAGAGACAGAGAGAGAGTGAGAGAGAGAGACAGACAGAGAGAGAGAGAGCCTCTAAACTGCAACAACCTGTTTGAAGAGTGACTCACCCAGGATTTTAACCCAAAATTGTCTGGTCCAGAGGCCAGTACCTTTTTTTTTTTTTTGCGCCATTTTGCACATCGGGCTCACACAGGCATGAGTCAGAGGAAGACTCTTCACACGCGGCTTGACAGACGGACTTGAGGCTCAAAAACCTGGGGTCACAGGTGAGCTGCAGATGTTCCCCCATACCTGGGTGACACGAGAGCAGGGATCATCAGCTCCGGCCCTCTAATCAAAATCCAGCCCTGGTTTTCTTTTCTCCCGGGTAATTAACTGAACATTTAGTGCTACCACACTGTCTTCACACCTGACTCCCGGGTAAAGGGAGAGGGGAGGGACCAGCAGTTCCCTGCCCTGGAGGACCGTGACTCAGCCTACCTGATCCCTGCACCAGAGCATTGCACTGCATGAGTCACTGAGCAGCTGCTCTGACTCGGAGTGACTCACAGGAGCGAGCCGACCGTTGACTCAGAGGTCAGTCCTCCTGTCGACCCCGCCCCTCCAGAGCAGCCAGGGTGCCCTGACACTCACTGTGTGCGCCGAGTAAACCCGCAAGATATTCCCGGATCGCAGACAAGAGTGTGGATGACGTCGCGGGTCAGGCGGGCCTTGGCCTCCCCGCCGGTGTTAATAATTAATCCCCACCGCACTGGAAAGAGAGGTCGCTCGATGACTCACATCCTCTGAGGGTGAAATACGCGAGATGCTTCGTAACGCCGTCGGCATAACGTCCTGCCCGTCCCTCGCTCCTGGCTTTTCTACGCTGTGCCGTGACACACTGAAACCCGCTCTGCCGATTTCTCCGGAGGAGCAATGAGACAGCATCTGGCTGTTGATCCGCGGGAGCCCCGCAGAGCTCTCAAAGTGTTCACGGGAACAAGCTGTTCCGCCGAGCTCAGGGCATGGGAACAGGCCTCCTGTACAGCTCCCGAGGGAGTGGAGCTCACCTTACGAGGAAGGGGGGGGGAGGGTGAGTGAGTGAGTTTGTTTGTTAGTGAGAGAGACAGCTAGTGAGAGAGTTAGTGAGTGTGAGAGAGTGTGAGAGAGTGTGAGAGAGTGTGAGAGAGTGTGAGAGAGTGTGAGTTAGTGAGTGAGTTAGTGAGAGAGTGTGAGAGAGAGAGAGAGAGAGAGAGAGGGCAGTGACCACTTTGATACAAATCACCTAAGACCCAAGAGAACCTGAGACAGGAACTGCATGGCAGCAGAGAGGAAGTGTTCAGTCGGGACAGAGCCCCCAGCCAATGGGGCGCCAGCGAAGCGGTGCCTGAGGAGCAGCTGCCTCCAGCCTGAGAGCCGCTCGGCTCGCCGGGGGAGCGTGAACCGTGGCCTAGCGGGCTCCCCACAGCGCCCCCACGGCGCCCCCACGGTGCGCTCACAGTGCCCCACAGCGCCCCCACAGCGCCCCCACAGCACGCTCACAGCGCCCCCACAGCGCCCCCACAGTGCCCCCACAGCGCCCCCACGGCGCCCCCACGGCGCCCCCACAGTGCCCCCACAGCGCCCCCACAGCGCGCTCACAGCGCCCCCACAGTGCCCCCACAGCGCGCTCACAGCGCCCCCACAGTGCCCCCACAGCGCCCCCACAGTGCCCCCACAGTGCCCCCACAGCGCGCCCACAGTGCCCCCACAGTGCCCCCACAGCGCCCCCACAGTGCCCCCACAGTGCCCCCACAGCGCGCCCACAGCGCCCCCACAGCGCCCCCACAGCGCCCCCACAGTGCCCCCACAGCGCCCCCACAGCGCCCCCACAGTGCCCCCACAGCGCCCCCACAGCGCCCCCACAGCGCCCCCACGGCGCCCTCACAGCGCCCCCACGGTGCTCCCACAGCGCGCTCACAGCGCCCCCACAGCGCCCCCACAGCGCCCTCACAGCGCCCCCACGGCGCCCTCACAGCGCCCCCACGGCGCCCTCACAGCGCCCCCACGGTGCCCCCACAGTGCCCCCACAGCGCGCCCACAGTGCCCCCACGGTGCCCCCACAGCGCCCCCACAGCGCCCCCACAGCGCCCTCACAGCGCCCCCACGGCGCCCTCACAGCGCCCCCACGGCGCCCTCACAGCGCCCCCACGGTGCCCCCACAGTGCCCCCACAGCGCGCCCACAGCGCCCCCACAGCGCCCCCACAGTGCCCCCACAGCGCCCCCACAGCGCCCCCACAGTGCCCCCACAGCGCCCCCACAGCGCCCCCACAGCGCCCCCACGGCGCCCTCACAGCGCCCCCACGGTGCTCCCACAGCGCGCTCACAGCGCCCCCACAGCGCCCCCACAGCGCCCTCACAGCGCCCCCACGGCGCCCTCACAGCGCCCCCACGGCGCCCTCACAGCGCCCCCACGGTGCCCCCACAGTGCCCCCACAGCGCGCCCACAGTGCCCCCACAGCGCCCCCACAGCGCCCTCACAGCGCCCCCACGGCGCCCTCACAGCGCCCCCACGGCGCCCTCACAGCGCCCCCACGGTGCCCCCACAGTGCCCCCACAGCGCCCCCACAGTGCCCCCACAGTGCCCCCACAGCGCGCCCACAGTGCCCCCACAGTGCCCCCACAGCGCCCCCACAGTGCCCCCACAGCGCGCCCACAGCGCCCCCACAGCGCCCCCACAGCGCCCCCACAGTGCCCCCACAGCGCCCCCACAGCGCCCCCACAGTGCCCCCACAGCGCCCCCACAGCGCCCCCACAGCGCCCCCACGGCGCCCTCACAGCGCCCCCACGGCGCCCTCACAGCGCCCCCACGGCGCCCTCACAGCGCCCCCACGGCGCCCTCACAGCGCCCCCACGGTGCCCCCACGGGACCCCGGGACCACACCGCCAGGCCGTCTCACCGCCGTAGCTCCTTGCGTGTCCCGCTGGGATTCAGAGAGCGTGGAAGGCCAGATGACCAGAGAGAGTGGTAAGGAGGTGTTAGGGGAGGGGGGGGGGGGGGGGGGCACTGTGTACCTCGCTTCATTAAATTCCCGCTATGCGAGAGCTAGCCGACTGCATTCTTTAGACTCATCGGTCACCGCCACGTTCTCATCCCCCCCCCCCCCCCCCCCGTGCTCCTGCGCTCGCTGTGCTGGAGATTTACACACCCCCAGGGCCCACGCTCAGGAACCTACAAACTACCTGTGTGCGCCTGAGCATGAGGCTCACAGCACTGCAGGGGTGGCAGTGAAGATGCTGCTCACGCACGGGGCTGGCTAGAGAAGAAGAGGCAGGTTTCTGGAGGAAGCCCAATACTAACACCCAACCATAATGCTGTCAACAACCGCCTTCAATCAGTAAGTGGCATGAGAGGGAGAAGCACAGTATGCGCGAATTCCTAGTTGGGTGCCCCCCCCCCCCCGTTCCCGGTAGCACCACCGTAAATTAGAGGAAGGCTGACCGCAGGTTGTGCCGTTACATCTAGGTACCAATAGGTGGCAGTAGATGTTACGGACAATCCGCTCTGCACATATGAATGCCGACGCGCAGAGGGGGGCTCAGTGTGTCTCCACATTGCAGGCGAACAACTTAAGGTTCCCGTAGTGTCCCGCTGCTGTCTAAAACACCCAGTGGGGTTTCCCTGCCCACAGCAAATATCCCCGAGCATTTCTCAGAGATAAAGGTCCAAAATGGTTTAGTTAGCCATCACTCATATGATAATCAATGTCACACATCAGTCATAATATTCGCCTTACATTCAGGAGGATCCAATACAAGAAAATACTTTCTGAACATGACAGCTGCAACGTTACCTTTTAAAAGTAAACATAACATGTTTGCCAAAATACTGCAATATAACAGAATTTTGCCAAAACATGTATTTGTTCATAATGGTAACAGCCGACTATCCCAACACTAAAATCTCGTGGAAATTTTTTTTCCGTGTGCTTCGTTGTATTACCACACTATCCAAGTAAGAATTAACTAGTTGAAATAGTCAGGAAACTGGCAAGTTGCAACATACTGTCTGGTATATATATATATATATATATATATATATATATATATATATATATATATATATATATATATATATATATATATGATATAAAGCTATATATTGCCAGTTCCAACTTAAAACGTAAATAATGCCAAAGCAACGTACTCGCAAAATATGAAGTTACACGCATTTACAAGTGTCAAACTAAAATTCCAGTTCCTTCTATTCTAACGTTACGCGTCATCGAAGTTAACGTTACATTGTTTGTGGAAAGCTAACACAACTGCGAAGCATATTAACAAAATGTTCCCCCCTTACTGCCAGACAATCCACATTTCTTTGTTCTGATTCACTCAGAAAGGTAACCTTAGTTCAGCCTTATGATGGCTAGCTAGCTAATAGTTATAGCTAACAGTCCATACGGCTTACTGTAACTTAGCGAACGTTATATAGTTTAACGTCGGCGAATGCCTAGTGAAATCCTGTATGTATTCGTCGTCTGTAGATATCTGTACTTAGCAATACCATTGATCAACTACGTTAGCTACATACACGATCCGTGTTCTGGCGTGTCTGCCAATTAGTTAGCAAGCTAATATTAGCTGGCCAGTCAAAAAGATCGCTATCAAAGTTATGTTACTGTCACAGAACATGTATGGCCAATTTGAACGTTTATTCGAATTGGATTAGTACGAATATCATTTCATGCAGATACAGAGCTGAAATCACTGAACTAACGTAAATGGTCATTTGCTATCATTTGGTCGCTATTAACATAAGTTAGCTGTCGGTATTTGTCAACGTACAAGCTTCTAAATGTACAGCCGTTTTGAAAACCCAGCTAGCCCCTACATGTTGCACGCATGCAATCTCAGCAACTGTCAGGGGGGGAGACAACACTGCTAAACTTACGTTCGTTTCATGCCCTCCGTGTCGTTCACAGCATGACTGAGGGGCTTCTCGGCTCTGTCAGATTCACAATTTGGAAACTGCCAGCTCATTGAGGTCTCGGGAAATTTGAATTACATTGCCGTTGCTCCCGTGTGCTCCCTGTCTCGTCTCTCCTCCCCTGCCCTCAAGCGCATACTACCGCGGCGCCTGCCAAAATAAAAGTCTTTAACAGATCTCCAGGTCTCCCTACCGCAGTCTCGCCACAAACATATGCAGCACCCAGCTGGTGCATGGATAGGCTGCCTATTAGCCAAACAACTGTATGGAAAGGAATTTGAACATCATACGATTGAGTTATTTTTTGAAAATTACACAATGAGGGATTTCAGTTTATTTTGTTGATACTAATCTGGCTATCCATTACCCATCTTGGTCATTTTATTTTAAATGCTTTGTAATGATGAAGCTAATAGCGTCTCCCACCTATACGGGTGATAAATAAAGTATTTTCAGGACTAAACGCCTGTCCATCCTGCAATAGGTTTGTAAATTCTGTCCTTTTCCATTCATTTTCTTGCATAAAACCTAAATCTAATCCTCCCGAATCCCTAAAATTGTCCTCCTGCGCAAAAAAAGTCAAGTTCTATAACAGCAAGCATGATGGGCTTGACCAACAGTGCCATTGTTCTGTTCAGTGAAATCATCTACCTCAGGCTTTGAGGAAACTCTTAGCCTATAATGCTCAGTTTGGGTGCAGTATGCACTGATGGAAATAGTCCCTCGGTCTCATTCCTGAAACAACAATGAAGGTGTTCATTACAGGAGTTATTGTTAGACTCTTTCAATGCCTGTAATGCTGTGTGTGTCATTGTTGATAATATACACGTACAGCCAGAAATAAACCATAAAGTGCCATTACTGTATAACGTTTAAAGCAGCAGCTGTCGGTTTTTTAAACGTCATTGTTTATTTTTCCTTTTCACGTTACTATAGCACACCACACCTCATGCAGGATGGAGAGGCAGAGTCAGAACGTCAGGACAGGCCAGATGAATCTAGCTAGGCCACAGAGGGAATAGAAAAGACTGCACAGTACAGGGGTTCCAGACTTAACATTTCTATGATCCTATTTGTGTGGATAATGTTTGGTACCCTTTGCTACGTTATTATTTCAATAGAATGGAAAACGGCGACACATGATTAAATATGTGAATGGCATGGCTGAAAGGGCTGGGTTTAGTCTATATTCGATGAAGTGTAGCGGGTGTTTGGTGAAAGCGCAGACACTGGAGTCTACTCAGATCAGTGTTCTTTTAGCGAATATAGGGAAACTTTACATCAAGTTAACCATGTGAGATATACAGAGGAACATGAAAATAGTCAAATGTCAATCAATTTATTTTCCAGTGATTCACCACAAACTTTCTTTTGGCCAAAGTTGGACAGTTGATCAGATTATATTTTTGCTATGTGTCAGATATACAGTCGGGTCCATAAATATTGGGACATCGACACAATTCTCATCTTTCTGGCTCTATACACCACCACAATGGATTTGAAATGAAACAAACAAGATGTGCTTTAACTGCAGACTTTCAGCTTTATTTTGAGGGTATTTACATCCAAATCAGGTGAACGGTGTAGGAATTACAACAGTTTGTATATGTGCCTCCCACTTTTTAAGGGACCAAAAGTAATGGGACAAACTAACAATCATAAATCAAACTTTCACTTTTTAATACTTGGTTGCAAATCCTTTGCAGTCAATTACAGCCTGAAGTCTGGAAAGCATAGACTTAACTTTGCTGGGTTTCATCCCTGGTGATGCTCTGCCAGGCCTCTACTGCAACTGTCTTCAGTTCCTGCTTGTTCTTGGGGCATTTTCCCTTCAGTTTTGTCTTCAGAAAGTGAAATGCATGTTCAATCGGATTCAGGTCAGGTGATTGACTTGGCCATTGCCTAACATTCCACTTCTTTGCCTTAAAAAACTCTTTGGTTGCTTTCGCAGTATGCTTCGGGTCATTGTCCATCTGCACTGTGAAGCGCCGTCCGATGAGTTCTGGAGCATTTGCCTGAATATGAGCAGGTAATATTGCCTGAAACACTTCAGAATTCATCCTGCTGCTTTTGTCAGCAGTCACATCATCAATAAATACAAGGGAACCAGTTCCATTGGCAGCCATACACGCCATGACACTACCACCACCATGCTTCACTGATGAGGTGGTATGTTTTGGATCATGAGCAGTTCCTTTCCTTCTCCATACTCTTCTCTTCCCATCATTCTGGTACAAGTTGATCTTTGTCTCATCTGTCCATAGGATGTTGTTCCAAAACTGTAAAGGCTTTTTTAGATGTTGTTTGGAAAACTTTAATCTGGTCTTCCTGTTTTTGAGGCTCACCAATGGTTTACATCTTGTGGTGAACCCTCTGTATTCACTCTGGTGAAGTCTTCTCTTGATTGTTGACTTTGACACACATACACCTACCTCCTGGAGAGTGTTCTTGATCTGGCCAACTGTTGTGAAGGGGTTTTTCTTCACCAGGGAAAGAATTCTTCTGTCATGCACCACAGTTGTTTTCCGTGGTCTTTTGGTGTTGCTGAGCGTTCTTTCTTTTTAAGAATGTTCCAAACAGTTGATTTGGCCACACCTAATGTTTTTGCTATCTCTCTGATGGGTTTGTTTTGATTTTTCAGCCTAATGATGGCTTGCTTCACTGATAGTGACAGCTCTTTGGATCTCATGTTGAGGGTTGACTGCAACAGATTCCAAATGCAAATAGCACACTTGAAATGAACCCTAGATCTTTTATCTGCTCCTTGTAAATGAGATAATGAGGGAATAACACACACCTGGCCATAGAACAGCTGAGCAGCCAATTGTCCCATTACTTTTGGTCCCTTAAAAAGTGGGAGGCACATATAGAAACTGTTGTAATTCCTACACCGTTCACCTGATTTGGATGTAAATACCCTCAAATTAAAGCTGAAAGTCTGCAGTTAAAGCATATATTGTTTGTTTCATTTCAAATCCATTGTGGTGGTGTATAGAGCCAAAAAGAGGAGAATTGTGTCGATGTCCCAATATTTATGGACCTGACTGTAATCTGAATGCTTCATCAATAGGCATGAGGTGTGAACAAAATGATAAAATATTTTTGTTGACTTAAAGTTACAATAGGTAATTTAAGACTTCTAACTGTCAAGAGAGGAATTGCAGCAACAAACACGCTCAAACCATAACACTGTTTATCCCACCCCCTTCTCTGTGAACGCGCTGACGTTGAAACGCCATTAGAACCAATTTTCAACCAATGAGCTTAAATGCTTGTACAGCTATACGATGTTTTGGTACAGAGTGCCCACTACTGCATATTTTGAAACCCGAATGTAAGGATTATAAACACAAACCTAGGGTGAATCAGTGAGTGATTTTCAATGACAGGAAGGGATTTACAATTGTCTTGTAACAATGTTTTAACGCAACAATCTTACCTATTGTACCTTTAAGGACAAAAGGACAATTGTGTGTGCCTGCTCAAAGTGCCTGCTCAAATAATCCAAAAACCAAATAACCAAAATTCTACGTCACTGCTATTAGTCTTTGATGAAAAGTCTCAGATTAGTTCATCCTTTTAGATCGTTAAGAGTACGGAGTATTGGCATCAAATATGTTACTATAAGATGGATTAGGATGGCTATGAAGTTTAAAATAGTATAAGATATACTAAATTTAATGAAATTGAACTACATCATACCAGAATTACCCAGAGAAGAAAACATTGCCCCCATATGCACCCCTATGGATTTAGAGAGGCTGTGGGTAAGGGCACCAGTAGAGAGTCTCAGTTAGGTCATTACTCAGGCCAGTCCCACAGGTAACTCAAAATGGCACCCCCAGGGCCAGGAAGGCTATGTGGACCAGTCACGCCACATAAATCTAAATACTGAACACTATTCCAGGGTCCAGAAAAGGGTACAGGTCTCCTCTGACATCAGCCTATTCAACCAATAAAAACAGTTAGGGGCTTCTGCATTTGGGACAACACCCCTGCTGTAAGACACTGCGCTCACACGTGTTTGAAATGACCAGCCAGCTATTTCAAGCTGTTTTTTTTTTTGAAGTAATACTAACTAAAAGAGTAACATTTCCATCCCTTATTCTACCTTTTGTCCCACTCATATTTATAGGCTTCTGGTGTAACTTGAATTGTTCTCTGTTGATTCTGGAGTGTTCCGAGCGCTCCTCCTAAGCATGTCCTGCCAGCTGCCACTTCTCTCAGTGCACTCAGCTGTCTGATCTGTGCAGTGTGATGTGTGTCTGTGCACTCAGCTGTCTGAGCTGTGCAGTGTGATGTGTGATGTGTGTCTGTGCACTCAGCTGTCTGAGCTGTACAGTGTGATGTGTCTGTGCACTCAGCTGTCTGATCTGTGCAGTGTGATGTGTGTCTGTGCACTCAGCTGTCTGAGCTGTGCAGTGTGATGTGTGTCTGTGCACTCAGCTGTCTGAGCTGTGCAGTGTGATGTGTGTCTGTGCACTCAGCTGTCTGAGCTGTGCAGTGTGATGTGTGTCTGTGCACTCAGCTGTCTGAGCTGTGCAGTGTGATGTGATGTGTGTCTGTGCACTCAGCTGTCTGATCTGTGCAGTGTGATGTGTGTCTGTGCACTCAGCTGTCTGAGCTGTACAGTGTGATGTGTGATGTGTCTGTGCACTCAGCTGTCTGAGCTGTGCAGTGTGATGTGTGTCTGTGCACTCAGCTGTCTGATCTGTGCAGTGTGATGTGTGTCTGTGCACTCAGCTGTCTGAGCTGTGCAGTGTGATGTGTGTCTGTGCACTCAGCTGTCTGAGCTGTGCAGTGTGATGTGTGTCTGTGCACTCAGCTGTCTGAGCTGTGCAGTGTGATGTGTGTCTGTGCACTCAGCTGTCTGAGCTGTGCAGTGTGATGTGATGTGTGTCTGTGCACTCAGCTGTCTGATCTGTGCAGTGTGATGTGTGTCTGTGCACTCAGCTGTCTGATCTGTACAGTGTGATGTGTGTCTGTGCACTCAGCTGTCTGAGCTGTACAGTGTGATGTGTGATGTGTCTGTGCACTCAGCTGTCTGATCTGTGCAGTGTGATGTGTGTCTGTGCACTCAGCTGTCTGAGCTGTGCAGTGTGATGTGTCTGTGCACTCAGCTGTCTGAGCTGTGCAGTGTGATGTGTGTCTGTGCACTCAGCTGTCTGAGCTGTACAGTGTGATGTGTGATGTGTGTCAGTGCACTCAGCTGTCTGATCTGTGCACTGTGATGTGTATCTGTGCACTCAGCTGTCTGAGCTGTACAGTGTGATGTGTGATGTGTCTGTGCACTCAGCTGTCTGAGCTGTGCAGTGTGATGTGTGTCTGTGCACTCAGCTGTCTGAGCTGTACAGTGTGATGTGTGATGTGTGTCTGTGCACTCAGCTGTCTGAGCTGTGCAGTGTGATGTGTGTCTGTGCACTCAGCTGTCTGATCTGTGCAGTGTGATGTGTGTCTGTGCAAGGAGTGTTGCGCAATCCACAAGCGCCTGACCTTGACCCCATTGAACATTTTTGTGGGAATTGAAGACTGACAAAAGCCAAGCATTCAGTAACATCACAAGATACTCTTTGGAACATTGTCAAATAATGCTTGGATGACATGCCAGTCCATGCCAGCTTGAGTGCACGATGCCATTAAATCAAAAGGGGGACTATACTAGGAAATGCTAGGAACTAGGAAGCATTTTCACTCGTGGTCTCGGACTTTAGGACTCCATTGTAAATGTAAATGCGGGTTAACCCCTGGCCAGAAACACTGGCCAAGTCTTCAGAGGATCAAATCAGACTGGCATACAGCTACAGGTAAGCGTCCCCAAACCAAAGTTGTTTTGGTTTGACACTCTGCCCAAACTTCCCGGAAGCTGACGTGAGATCGGTGTGGCTGAAGGTGGAGTGACTGGAAATGTACCCAGTTAATAGTTACTCAGGTAGAAAAAGTTTTAACTAAAATTAAGATTAAGATCTGTGCCCCTCCGCAGAGCCCCAGTGGAGGCTTACCCCCATAGCAGGAGTGATGGATGATCACACCGTGGGCCTGAAGTGCAGTCTGGGACTCTGTGTACCTCTGGGTACCTCTTACCCAGCGCAGCATGAGACACAATTAAGCAAGACCCCCTGTGAAGCCTTCCCCAGTGTGCGGCCCTCCTCACGCCTCTTTTAAAAAGCCAGATTAAAAACAAATACCCATGTCCATGCCTTCCCACTGGGTTTAATATGCAGAGGAATCCACCGGACGTGGGTCAAAGACGTGATGGTTTTGAATTCAAATTATTTTCTAAGCTTTGCTGTCCGGTGTACTGGAACCTATGAGTTACTCCCAAAAAGCGCAAAACCCCACCTTCTGGTCCTCTTGGTTGGCTCAATTGCATTAGACGAGATCACAAAACAGTATGAAGGTCTGGAGTCCACACATTAGCAGAGAGCACAGAGCTCTGTGAAATGAGGTTCTCTTTCTGCGCTGACTGAGTGTCGGTGCAGTGATGTGACCTCACGGCCCGTACGCCCTGCCCCCCCCCACACCCTGGCACCCTGGGGGGTTTGGATGGGCTGCTGGCTCACAGCCAGGGACACACGGGGGGGTCGGACAATGTGCCCCACCCCGCTAGGCCTTCTGGGTAACAAGAAGAAAGTTTTCTTTGTCCAGAACTGGCACACAGGAAATGAAAAGTCCCTTGCGAGTCATGCTGTCAAAGGCAGGAGGAAATGGGAAACATTACAGAGCGATTCATGAGAAGCTGGCGAATGATTAATAGCGATGAAAACAAAACACGTTTATGATGTGTGTTTATGTGCACGGGGGGTGTCTGTGTGTTTCTGTGTATGTGTTTCTGTATGAGAGTGTGGGTGCTTGTGTTTGCATTGTGTTTCTGTGCGTCTATGTATGGGTGTTTGTTTGTGGGTGTGTTTATGTACAGTATGTGTGTGCATATTTGTTTGTGCTGCAGTCTAATGTGATGTTTTGCTATTGAATTCCTGAGGATTCTCCGGTACTTCTTACGTAGATGAGGCCACAGAGTTTTATAAAAACCAGATTACAGAGCAAGCTTGAAGTTATTCAAATCTCATGAATTTCAATGTCTCAGCATGCATTATCTTTCCACAACTTGTGTTATTGCTGTATATTGCTGTATAATCAGTGGGATTTCAAATATTATCTAAACACACACAAAATATACTCAGAATAATGTATTCTTGAATATTATATTGAAGAAGAGGAGTGAAGGTATTATTTTATTGGAATAATTTCTACACATATATTTTACTTTGTATCTTCTCTTATTTCAATTTAGCTGCCACCTGACATTCAGCCCTTGGCCTTCTCAAGGGTCTGAACATAATTCAATTCATCAGACATATTTTTATAATTGATACCGTAGGCAGTATTACTTCTATAAATAAGACGAGACACGAATTGAAAAACATATTTGGGATAAATATGCCCCACCACTTATATCACTTTAATCTGATCACACACACACACACACACAGACACAGACACAGACACAGACACAGACACAGACAGACAGACAGACAGACAGACAGACACACACACACACACACAAGAGGAATTAGTTTGGAATGCAACTGCTCATTTGTAGTTTAATTTTGATTTTGATACAGAATAGGTGGCAGCTCAGCAGGGAAGACTTCCAGGGGTCAGATGGACTGAGACAAAGAGCAAATCAATAGCCATGCTGAGGAGAATGGGATATATCTCATGTCTGAAAAGTGTACATTTACACACATAGTGGGACATGAGAACACATACTACTCAAAGTAAACACCAGGGAAGAACACCGTGTTCATCCAGAATCCGGGTGAAGCTGCTCCTGCCCCGGGTTGACGGGACAGTGAACCGGGGCACGCCGCACAGTGAACCTGAGGTCAGATTGTTTTGGTTTTCATTTCTTTGGAGTGGCGGGTTTCAGGAAGAACAGCGTTGGGGTCGCTCCGCGGTCAAAGCCATTGTTGCTATGGGAACTCAGCGGAAGGAGAAACTGGAGCCGCAGAACAGTTGACCCTGTGTGTTTAAAGAGCATGCTGCATGTCCGCCCTCCTCTTCCCTGAGCTGGTTTACTTAACAAAAACCATACCCGTGCATTCAGCCTCCCGCTAACTCAACACATTACGTAACACTACTACATTTCACGCACATTGCACCCAGCCCAGATAAAATAAAACTTGATTTGAAATGCTTCAAGTCAAACATATAACGTGAATGACAGTCAAGGGATCCAAAATGCCAATGTCCCAATAAATACAAAACTACTTTACACACTGCAATGGCAGAGTCTTTCAAACGGAGGAAGACAGAAGAACAGAGAACTGTATGACACAATATGGGAGAACATTTCCAATATGTATTTTGGATATTTCCCTAATTACAGTCACATATTTATGTTTGTCAGGCTAAAACTTGTTTGTTGTCTTTTTTTATTTATTTATCTGTGCTTAACTATTAAAAATGAAAAAAGGACTAAAAACTTTCTCATGTTATTCATATCATGTTCATGGTCACTTTCATATTATAAAGTATACATGAAATCCATGAGGAAAAATGTTGCATATATGCTACAACCTATTAATCATAGAGGGTTTTTTTGAAAACAAATTAAAATGACCATTTTAATAAAGACACTGTTCATCTAAATCTGTTAGGGTTGTGGATGATAAGTCTGAGACAGGGGTGCACAGCAAGGGCCGATCCATTCCAGGATCTTGTGCCGACTTAATTAGCTCAATCATATCTGATCTGTATGAGCACCAGCTACAGAAGTGTATCCTAAACATGTTACTGTGCTCCACTAAAGGAGTGAACCAGCAAAGTTTATAGAATTGTCAGAAAACAAACTAAGGTAGTTGGTTATAATGAAAACCTGCCCTCCACCCCTGGCCTAAGGCGACAAATCTACAAGGAAAAGTGACTATACGCTCACCAAGCACTTTATTAGGAACATTTTTACTTTAGTACATCTACTTAGTCATGTGATTATCTAACCAGCAAATTGTGTGGCAGCAGTGCAGTGCATACAATCATGTAGATATGGGTCAGGAGCTTCAGTTAATTTTCACATCAGCCATCAGAATGGGAAAACAATGTGATCTAAGTCACTTTTACCATGGAATGATTGTTGGTGGCAGACAGGGTGGTTTGAGTATCTCAGAAACTGCTGCTCCTGTGAGCAGCAGTTCTGCAGACAGAAACGTCTTGTTAATGAAAAGTTAATGTCAGAGCAGACTGCCCAGACTGGCCAAAGCTGACAGAAAGGTGATCGTATTGCAAATAACCACACATTACAACAGTGGTATGCAGAAGAGCATCTCTGAATACACAACACATCATAACTCTAAATGGATTGTCTACAACAGTAGAAGTTTAAAAAAGAAGTCTAATAAATACCTAATAAAGTGCTCTGTGAGTGTATGTGAACCCCTGCCATAGTACATAATGACAGCACTATTCAACAGAACTATTTCCAGGAACATATAAATTGTAATATTGGTTGTCCAAAATT
Organism: Conger conger; assembly: GCF_963514075.1. Classification (NCBI taxonomy): domain Eukaryota; kingdom Metazoa; phylum Chordata; class Actinopteri; order Anguilliformes; family Congridae; genus Conger; species Conger conger. The sequence continues at coordinate 5,366,800 of NC_083769.1, forward strand.
AAATGCATTCCAGTTGTTTCTTGCTGTTTGAAGGGAACAGTTTAAACTTGTGAACTGATATTCACACACTGTACGCAGGGTTTGTACAGAAGTGAAAAAAGAGAAAGCGCGACAGTGGAGTGGACCGGGTAACAGACGTTCTACATGCGGCAGGTCTGTGGCAGGACTGAAGCAATGTGGTGCCCCCTGGTGGCTATAGTGCCGCAGTGACGATTTACGGCTACAGCTGCAGGCGAAGCGCCAATAGATGACCTCACTCAGTGGAATTGCACTATCTATGGTACCAGTGCAGACGACGGAGCCGAGGCAGATACTCGGCTCCCTGCTCCTATGTTTGTCTCGCTACAATGAAATCCATAAGGATGAGCATGACCAAAGAAAATATCATGGAAATTGGTATGCTGTAGGCCTACTGTGAATAACATATAAACAATGTTCTGTGTACTATATTCATACGTAGTAAATTAGTCAATTCTAATTTAATAGGCAATAGTATGTGTTCGGATGACGAAGTTGTTTAGTAGTCAACATTTTCTCTCAATATAGTGTCCTTAAAATCCTGGATTATACTGCATACATATTTACGGGGTGTAGTAGGAAAATACTTTTCAGAAATAACTCCTTTTACGAGGTCCCACAGAGGCAGAGACATTTTTTTGGTGATGTTTATTACAAGGGTTCAAGTCTTATTCCCGCCACATTGGACAGTGCACATTTCGGGCACGCACACACTCAGCGAAACCATGGAAATGTCTATATCATCCGAGAATTATAAGTGCACTAGATTTAGAGAAACTTCTCGCTTACTCAATTACCTTCTCATCAGTGTACTCAATTTATGTATGCCACAGTTGGCAAGCTGTTTCGGATACGGCCCTCGAAGATCACGATAAGGGGCGGGTCCGATTTGATCGCACCTGTGCTGTGTCGGCCGAGGTAAAAGGCTATATTAAGTTTAATGGCCAGTAGATGGCTCTACACAACAGAACATGGTTGTACTAACGTGTAGTGGGGACATTACAATCATATTGTCTTTGTAAAGCGTGTGTTTTTAAATTGCATAGCTGTCCTACCTATAACGGGTTTCTTATCACTAACCAGTCATAAACAAAGATGATTTGTCAACAATAACTATCGTTGGTCATTTTTATCTGCATGTCGTCAGAATGAATTTTAAAACGGTCTTCAGAGTGCCGGTGAGTAGCATAAACTCCTTATGTCATAACTCCATGCACAGCACCAAACAATCCGCACGTTCTGCATTTCGTGCAGTGTGATAATTGAACATAAACAGATCGTGTTACTGTAGCTACATTCAGATTTGCTTCTCTAGAGGTTCCTCAAGCAGTTCCTTCCTCATTTTGGTTTGGTATTTAGCTAGAGTTGAAAGTAAATCGCAGTGTATTTCAGTCTGTACATTGTACAAAGGTTTACAAGGTGTACAATTAATCTTTCCATTTGTATGTTTTCGTGCTGCGCATCGTTGGTTTGTTTGGAATGGAGGAATCCATGATCCGTCGGCTGAGCGTTCACGATATGATATCAAAATTCGAAGGTGGAAGGTTGGTATTTTATTTATTTATTTATTGCTAATCGAGGGAAGTTTCCATGAAACGTGTCGCCTATTCTAAGGACTAGAGTTTACAGTGCATGTTCAGCTTGGTCATGTTTTAATTCAATTGAACAATGCTCTTCATTTACATCCGCTGGGTGCAGATTAAAGTGAGAAAGCATAACGGTCTTTAATTGCGAAGCACTTTTTCTGTGGCATTTTCTCTTCATGCTCTAAGATTCCAATACCTGTTCTGCTGTTTGTCGAGTTGCCGCTTGTCAAGCTCCCAATTGTTCACCGGTTCTGAACGATGACCATTATATTTAGAACCTACCTTCTTTTCTATTGCTCATTAGAAAGATTAACTAAAAGTTCTCACAAATGAATTACCCTTAGTTTTTGGTTGCATTTTCAATAGTTACACAGAAGTAATACATAGCGAATGTTCCTGACACAATGTAGGAAGTGATACCATATTATAGTGAATGGATAATATTGTTATGAGTAGATTCTTTACAGGAAGGTGTGTTTAGTGTCTCATAGAAGGTTATCAGGGCTCTATATTATAAAACATTTCATTTAGCAAAAATAGCATGCTGCTGTGGATGAGAGTCTGCAGAATAGAGACAGTAAATCGGCCCTCTTTCGTCATCAGTGCGACTCAGTGATGCACATCGGGATTTAATTTGTCACTGTCTGTGAGTGCACTGGCACACTGGCTTGTAGTCAATGCACAAGGGTTTCTCAGAGTCTAGACTGAATTCATTTTTTAATGGAAGTTCTAGATTCTGACTTTAGACCTCGTTCTTCAGACTACATCCAGAACACCTCACACCTGACCACCTGACCCCTCACCTCTCCTCACACCTGACTACCTCACCCCACCTCACACCTGACCACCTGACCCCTCACCTCTCCTCACACCTGACTACCTCACCCCACCTCACACCTAACCACCTGACCCCTCACCTCTCCTCACACCATCTCACACCTGTCCACGTTTCCCTGAACCACCTTTTTTTTTTTTCACCTTTCCTCCAAATTGAAGCACTTTGTTTAATACTGGATTAGATGGCTGGATTAAGTGTATCAGTATAGTTTGCTTTGCTCTCCTTATGTTTTAACTGATTATTGAATGTATTGTTTACACTGGCTCTCTGTCCTTTTCTATAGTGCTACTCTTACAAACCTGTTGAATGCACTGTTTGTTTTCTAAGTTCCTCTGGATGAGATTGGCTGCCAAACAGAACTGGATCAAATACGTATTCGTTTTGGATTCAAATACCTTTCTGTGCTCAATTGATCTTGCCTGGTGCAATTGAGCCAACCAAGATGACCGGTTGCTCTTTCTGTATTTTATATATAGCATTCCATAGGTTCCGATACACTAGTCTCAGGGCAGTAAGGCATAGAAAGCATAGTATTTTAATCCAAAATAAATATGTATTTGACCCAGGTCTGCTTCCAAATGGGTGTAATGTAGGGTTCTTCTCAGCAGCACTTGGTTGCATTCTGTGCCGTGAGACGCTCAACATTGTGTGCCGTGAGACGCTCAACATTGTGTGGCGTGAGACGCTCAACATTGTGTGCCGTGAGATGCTCAACATTGTGTGGCATGAGACGCTCAACATTGTGTGGCGTGAGAAGCTCAACATTGTGTGGCATGAGACGCTCAACATTGTGTGGCGTGAGAAGCTCAACATTGTGTGGCGTGAGACGCTCAACATTGTTAATTGCTGGTTCTGCAGCTTGGAGGGAAAGGAATGGCTACAGAAGGTGCAGCTCGGAGAACAGAAGCCATCAAGCGCCCCGGACCCCGCCTCTGAGAGCTACAGAGAGCTGACGGACTACGGGCCAGTAGGGGGCGCTAACTGTCAGTGGAGAGGGCTGCAGTCGTTCAGGAGGCGGTCCTGCACCAAGAGGCTGATTCAGAGAGCGGCCCCACCCACTCTGCCTGAGCCACTCATGGAGGAGGAGGAGGGGCTACACAAGGTGTGCGCTTTGCTACGCCGGGTCGTGTCCGAATCACACGCTTCAGTGTACGTGTTGTGCACCCTGGATGAGACCGTAGAATAAAGTTAAATTTTCAGAAAATATAATGCTCTTAAAATCCCAGGATGTTATACCTATCTAAATGGTAAATGTAAATATTGGCATTTGTAAAGTGCCTTTATCCAAAGCTCTGTACAATTGATGCTTCTCATTCACCCATTCACACACCAACTGCGATTTGCTGCCATGCAAGGCACCGACCAGCTCGTCAGGAGCATTTAGGGGTTTAGGTGTCTTGTTCACACGTGCAGCTTTGCTTCCCCTTTTTTCAGCAATAACAACGGTAAGATGTGAGCATGACTGCATCAGGGAGACACTTAAACAGTTTTTTTTGAAAATGGTATTGAGGATATTTTTTGACTACCTCACCCCACCTCACCTCACCTACTGCCCACTGCATACTAAAAATGGACTAAATGGTATACAGTATGCTTAGTAGACAGCGTGTTCTTTGAGGACTCAGTAGTCAGAAGGTTTATTTGGGTACAGCCCTGTTATTGCTGTAAATCTGGTAAACAGCAGTGGGCAGCACTTCACACAAGGACCCATAGGGAAAGCCCATAGGGTTTGCAATCTGCATTAAACTGACACAAACTGTGTGTGTGTGTGTGTGTGTGTGTGAGCGTGTGTGTGTGTGTGTGAGCGCGCTGTGTGTGTGTGTGTGTGTGTGTGTGTGTGTGTGTGTGTGTGTGTGTGTGTGTGTGTGTGTGTGTGTGTGTGTGTGTGTGTGTGTGTGTGAGCTCTATGTGGCTGAACTCATGATGCTGTCTCTCTGTCTCCAGGTGAGAAATGACGAGAAGCTGTATAAGATTGCCAACGAGCTGCTGGAGACTGAGAAGGCGTACGTCAGTCGACTGCACCTGTTGGACCAGGTAGAATTTGCTAAGACTAGTGGAGTCTTCAACCTGCCAACTATCACTGGTTTTACTGTGGAGGAAGAAGCAGGACTGTGGCTTCCTTGTTGGGGCATTTGCTCTGAAATCATTTAATGCAAGACATTTTTTAAAGGTTAAATGCTTTCGATGATTGCTCAATTTGCTAGGCCTTGTGAAGTAAGAAAACTAATTGCATTTACTTCTGAGCCAAAGCTCAAGGCAAATGGATGGCTGACTAGCAGGGTGCTGATCCCTGGTCTATGAGGATCAGCAGGTTGCTGATCCCCTACCCCAGGCTCACGGTTCTGAGCGTGGCCTCGGTTGACTCCCTGCAGGTCTTCTTCTCTGAGCTCCTGAAGGAGGCGCGTGCCTCCGGGGCCTTCCCCGAGGACGTGGTGCGGCAGATCTTCTCCAACATCTCCTCCATCCACCAGTTCCACAGCCTCTTCCTCCTGCCAGAGCTGCAGAGGCGCATGGATGAGTGGTGAGCCTCCGAGACGCAAAGCATGATGGGAACGCGGGGTGTTTATGACTCTGAAATGTCCTGAGCCTTGAAAGTGACATCATGCAGTTAACTAGGATTCTCTCACTTCCCCCCTCTCCATGTCAGCTTTCCTAACGATGCACCTCAATGGCCTGCTATTTGTGGCATCTTATGTTAACTGTTTAGGTTTGTTCTGGGCCCTCCTTTATATTAAACACAGATTTTTCCAACTGTACTCTTTAGTATTAGAGACATGCTCCTTTTAGTATTAGTCTATTTGTCTAATCTTGATAAGAACTTAATGTCAGTGGAAACTGCAACTTCTTTCCATTTAAAGGTACAATGGGTCATTTCAGATTTCCAACGGTCAAGAGAGATATTGCAACAACAAACACCCTCAAACAGCAACACTGTTTATCCAACCCCGTTCTCTGTGAACATGCTGATGTTGAACCGCCATTGGCTGTGGCGATTAGAACCAATTTTCAACCAATGAGCTTGAATTATTGTACAGTTATACAATGTTTTGGTGCAGTGTCGGTCTGTCAACTGTATATTTTGAAACCCGAATTTAAGGACTATAAACATAGGCAGATGATAGGGGAGGATTTTCAATGGGCTTGTCACAATATTTTAAAACAACGGTATTACCTATTGTACCTTTAGTACTTTATTTTCTTTATTTAATGATGCAAAGTTTGATATGGTTTAATTGCTTATGCTACTTCTAGTTTCACACCTGTTCTGACCAGTAGCCAGTACTGTGGAGGTTTATATCATTGAAGCTCTACTGTATGTAGATACAGTAGATGAAAGAGTGGATATTATGAAGCTCTACTCTGTGTAGACACAGTAGATGAAAGAGTGGATATTATGTCTCCTTCAGGGGGGAGAACCCTGGCATCGGAGACGTCCTGCAGAAGGTGGCTCCCTTCCTGAAGATGTACGGCGAATATGTCAAAGCCTTTGACCGCGCCACTGAGCTCATCAACACCTGGATGGAGAAGAGCCCACGCTTCGAGGAGCTGGTGCTGGAAATCCAGGTATGATCTGTCCCAGTGGTAAGATCTCAGCTGGTAAGATCTGTCCCAGTAGACAAGATCTCGGCAGGTATGATCTGTCCTAGTCTGCATGATCTCAGCAGGTAAGATCTGTCCTAGAGAATGAGGGTGCTATAAAATTGGTGAGATGTTCTCTTTTTAAGGTAAATGGTCTGCATTTATACAGCACCTTTATCCAAAGTGCTGTGCAATTGATGCTTTGTGTTCACCCACTTGCACACACACTTGCATACCAATGGTGATTGTCTGCCATGCAAGGCACCACCAGCTCATCAGGAGTATTTTGGGGTTAGGTGTCTTGCTCAGGGACGCTTCAACAAACCCAGGGCAGGGTCACACCGGCAAGCATCCGACTGCCAGGCGACTGCTCTTACCTCCCCACGTTCATGTTATGCAAAGCCATTCATGTGCCATGAAGGTCACATACACTGTGAGCAAGTGATTTCTTCTTCTGCAAAGTATTACCTACAAGCAGTTCAGATTTCAAATTAGTTGAGCAATATCACATGAAGCAAGGCACTTGTTATGAATGTAAAATTTGAAATGAATAAGATAACATCTCATTTTCTCTGGGGCATTTCATCACTCTGAGAGGATGTTGCGCCAGGTCAGTAACATGGAGCAGGTCTGAAGCAACGGGAAAAAATGATTATTTTTTTGTGTGTGCTTGTATAAAAACACATTTGAGATTTCCACATATTCATTTTACAAAATATTTAATTTTCCAGAGACATTTTTGTATTAAAAAAAAGTTACATAAACTTGATCAAGGCTGAGAGCAGAAGCAAGGAGCCAACCAAATTCTGCAGAAGAACTGTGGCAAGTTCTCCAACATGCTTGGAACAACCTCCCTGCTGATTGACTTAGCCAACCCTGTCCTGCAGTTCTATATCTCAGAGAAGTGATGCAGTTTTAACGCAGAAGGGTGGTCACAAAAAATATTGATTTGATTCAGTTGAACTATTCTGCCAAATTACTAAAATGTAATATAAAATGTATAGTATGTTTATTTAGGACCTTTCATTGAATTATTTTTGAAAGAATCTTATCTGTACAGAATGTTATACAGGTGCCTAAGACTTTTGCACAGTACTGTATGTCTTACAGAAATTCAGCGGGCTCAGTGATTGAACTGCATCACCGATGTGTAAACCTTGTGTAAACTGGATTGTGTAAACCTTGTGTAAACTGGATTGTGTGAACCTTGTGTAAACTGGATTGTGTGATGGGCTTTAAACTGCAGATGAGGGAGCAGGGCCGTACAGTGATGGGAACCTTGTCTGAGCTGTGTACAGTGTATGCTGTGGGTACAGGTAAACTGTGTGTAAGGTGCACTTGCTGTAATCTGCGAAAGCGGGAGGTGTGTGTGAGCGCTGTGTGTGAGCTGCATTGTAAAACTGACTTTACTCCGCAGAAGAGGGAGGAGAGTGGGAATCTGACATTGCAGCATCACATGCTGGAGCCAGTGCAGAGGGTCCCACGCTATGAAATGCTGCTCAAAGACTACCTGAGAAAACTTCCGGAAGATTCTCCAGACCGAGAGGGAGCGGAGAGTATGTACAAACTCATTCCCACAGAACACTAGTGATCCATAGCTCACCAAAGGTTTCTTTACCTGATATGTCTCTCCTTCACGGGTTACTTTCAGAATCTTTGGAGATCATCTTTGAAGCAGCAAAGCATTCCAATGAGGCCATTGCAGACATGGTACAGTAACCAGGAGATTCACCCAATTCTGGTTTGACTGTAATATGGAGATGCACCTGATTCCATGTCTCCTTCTCATTGGCTGTCCGCTCCTTCTCATTGGCAGCAGTGCAGTTTGATTGGTCCATATGAATTCTGTGGGAGTCACATTGGCTTCATTGTGCTCACCTTTCGATTACATTGTGACTGAGAGTGAAAGTCACGTTGGGCTGCAGGAGAGCTAGTACAGTCAACACACAAGTAACACTTCTCCATTTTGGATTGACCAATCTCATTTTGCCTTATTTTTGGCCAGGTTAACCTCTTGTTTCCTAATCTGGAAAAATGAACTTGCAGCAGCCGTTCTGTATTTTGCCGATGCTCTGTTGCGTGAGTACACTGGGATAGTCGCAAAGATAAAAATAGAAATGAATGAGTGACTGAAAATGCTCACAGCTCACAGTAAAGAGGAAGCAAGCTGAATGCACAAAAATGCAGTCTGGGGTCACCGCCAAATTTGTGTCCAATACATTCAAGCTATGGCTCACACAAAGGCCTGCTGAAACTAAAACTCAACCCTTGAATTTCAAACTGCTCTCTCTTGTGTGTGTGTGTGTGTGTGTGTGTGTGTGTGTGTGTTTGTGTTTGTGTGTGTGTATCCTGCGTTAGGAGCGGCTGGAGAAGCTCTGGGAGGTGTACTCCACTCTGGGGCTGGAGGGGGAGATGGTGGACCCCTCTAACCGGCTCCTGAGGGAGGGGCCGTTGATCAAGATCTCCTTCCGCCACAACACCCGCAAAGACAGCCACCTCTTCCTGGTGAGACACGCTGCTGTACTGCACCGCCGGGACCTAGCTCAGTCCCCAACTACACTGGATACAACTGTTCTGCCAGTGTAACCCTTATCAGGCTCTCTAATACGGTGTGGGCTTAGCTGCTGTCTGACTTGACACCAGACCTCAATGTTTTGGATTCAAATACTTTTCTGTGCTTTACTGAGAACCTGGAACTGATTACAGGAACACGTGACATCCTGGTTAGCACCATCTGACCATTAAAATTTGGATGATGTCGATACAGTTGACACACAAAGTTGTTAAAGTTTTGAGTCCTTGTTGAGACGGTATGGCCTTGGCCCCTCGGCTGCATCATGGCCATTCTACGGGCACAGAGTTTCCCTATGAATTTCAGTTACAACTGTCCCATTAGCGATATGTTACAGCTCTGTCAGCTAGTGTTGATCACAGTCCGGTATAATTGCCTGAAACAAAATGGGATGGGATTGCAGTAAATGATGCACATTTCTGTCCTCCTGTTCCCTGCAGTTCAGCAACATGCTGCTCTACTGCGTGCCCAGATTCAGCCTGACTGGAGCCAAGTTCCTCATCAAGCACCGACTGGACATAGAAGGCATGCAGGTGACCGAGAATGGAGCAGCCTGCCCCTCTACACACCCCAACACCACCCCAACACTGCCCCTCTACACACCCCAACACCACCCCAACACTGCCCCTCTACCCCTCTACACACCCCAACACCACCCCAACACTGCCCCTCTACACTGCCCCTCTACCCCTCTACACACCCCAACACTGCCCCTCTACCCCTCTACACACCCCAACACCACCCCAACACTGCCCCTCTACCCCTCTACACACCCCAACACCACCCCAACACTGCCCCTCTACACTGCCCCTCTACACTGCCCCTCTACCCCTCTACACACCCCAACACTGCCCCTCTACCCCTCTACACACCCCAACACCACCCCAACACTGCCCCTCTACCCCTCTACACACCCCAACACCACCCCAACACTGCCCCTCTACACACCCCAACACCACCCCAATACTGCCCCTCTACACACCCCAACACCACCCCTCTACACACCCCAACACCACCCCAACACTGCCCCTCTACCCCTCTACACACCCCAACACTGCCCCTCTACACTCCCCAACACAGCCCCTCTACCCCTCTACTCCCTGCACATGGGACGTGATTTTGGTGTGCTGCGTACATGCCCGTGTGCTGCCCTGTGCTCACGCATGTTCTGTGGGATCTGAGGCTGTGTTCACTGGGCTGTGTTCACTGCGCTGATGCATGTTCTGTGGGATCTGAGGCTGTGTTCACTGGGCTGTGTTCACTGCGCTGATGCATGTTCTGTGGGATCTGAGGCTGTGTTCACTGCGCTGATGCGTGTTCTGTGGGATCTGAGGCTGTGTTCACTGCGCTGATGCATGTTCTGTGGGATCTGAGGCTGTGTTCACTGCGCTGATGCGTGTTCTGTGGGATCTGCAGGTGAAGGAGCTGAACGCTGCCGTGATTCCGCACTGCTTCCTGGTTTCCGGGACGACCCGCACCCTAGAGTTTCAGGCCAGGTGGGTGGGGGCAGGGGGGTGGGTGGGGGCAGGGGGGTGGGTGGGGGCTTGGGGGGTGTACGGGTGGGGTGGTGGGGGGTGTACGGGTGGGGTGGTGGGGGGTGTACGGGTGGGGTGGTGGGGGGTGTGCGGGTGGGGTGGTGGGGGGCGTGCGGGTGGGGTGGTGGGGGGGAGTGGGGCAGGCATGGAATGATTACCACTGAGGGCTTCTAGAAAATCAACAAGAAACAATAAATAAAAATAAAAAGTCTGGTCTCTAGTGCAACCCTCAGGTCTTACCTTTCATGTCTCACCATAAAATTATTATTATTACTATTTATTTTATTTTTTTACTCTACACCAGTTTACTGACTGTTACTGTCATGTAATTGCTTGCAATTTTCATTAAATTTGTGAGCCTCTTACTACAATCCTGCATGGATAAGTTTGCTATATGTTTTCATGGCATTCAAAATTCTTTGACATTATGAGCATTTGGCATTCTGGATTCAAACACTTTTCTGTGCTCGTTTTGATCTTGCCCGGTGCAATTGAGCCAACCAAGAGGACCAGAAGGCAAGGCTTTTACATACACCACACAAGTTCAGTAAAGCGTAGAAAGGTAATTGTAGGTCTGGTAGTGAGTGGTCATGGTGTCAGCTCATGTCTCAGTAGAGCAAAGTGGTGATTGGGCGACTGTGCTCCCTCAGGTCTCAGACGGACATGGAGGCCTGGATTAAGGTAATGCTGTCTGGTCTCCTCTTGTTCCTTCAGAAATACCGTCCTGCATGGGCATGGTGCATCCTGTACCGCACTTGCACCTGTATTTTACTCAACATTATACATTTCATTGCTGTGTGGGGAACGTGTCCTGCTGTGTTGTGTCTCTGCTCCAGGCTTGTGGGAATGCCATTGAGCGGAATGAGAAGAATTCAGAGAGCTTCAAGAGCAAGAGTGCCACCAGCAGCCAGAACCAGGAACTGCAGCAGGTGTCTGTGAGTCACGTGTAATGCATATACACGTCAAATTAAATGCTTCTAGCTTTGAAGGTGGCAGTTTGCGCTTGATATTTACTGTGAGCAGTCTCTTGTAATCCATCTTGGTCACAAGACACTTTCTGAGACCTTGAATACAGTGCTCTGTTTCAGTTCTGTTTATTGCCACTGAGACTGTGTGTGCATGCCTGCTGTGTACGTGCGTATGTGTGTGTGCACATGCCTGCCTTGCGTGTGTACACGCGTGTGCATGTGTATGTATGCTTGTGTGTGTGTGGGTGTATATGTGTGTCTGTCTGTATGCATGCTTGTGTGTGTGTGTGTGTGTTTGTGTGTGTGCGCGTGTACGGATGCATGCTTGTGTGTTTGTGTGTGTATTTGTATGTGCGTGTGCATGTGCGTGTGCATGTGCGTGCGTGTATGCGTGCGTGCGTGTGCGTGCGCGTGCAGGTGCTGGAGAGCCAGGAGCTGGGGACCCGTGCCCCGCAGTGGATCCGGGACAGCCTGGTGTCCATGTGCATGCGCTGCGGGGACACTTTCAACGCGCTGATCCGCCGCAGACACCACTGCCGCGCCTGCGGACATGTGAGTCCTGCCCGGGGGGGCGGGGTCTGGGGAGGGGGCGGGGTCTGCGAAGGGGGCGGGATCTGAGGAGGGGCCTGGTCTGTTGAGGGGGCGGGGTCTGGGGAGGGGCGGGATCATGGGAGGGGCCTGGTCTGTTGAGGGGGCGGGGTCTGGGGAGGGGCGCACCGCAGCCCAGCACTCAGCCACGGAGCCCCACACTCCCTCATTACATACACCAGCGTGTCCCACTGCTTTCTGTCCACTGACTCGTGCATTCTCCCACTTAAAGATGTGCATTTCAAAGTACAGAAGCACTCTACCCATAATTCCCTCTGTTGGCAGGTGGTGTGCTGGAAATGCTCTGATTTCAAGGCTCCGCTGCAGTATGACGACAACAAGGTCAACCGCGTCTGCAGAGCCTGCTACAACCTCCTGGTGGGACAGGCGGACGGACAGGAGAAGGAGAGAAAGAAGGGGATACTGGAGGTATGATGTGAGAGAGGAGAGAGGGGTGCTGGGTGTATGATGTGAGAGAGGGGTGCTGGAGGTATGATGTGAGAGGGGTGCTGGAGGTATGATGTGAGAGAGGAGAGAGGGGTGCTGGGGGTATGATGTGAGAGAGGGGTGCTGGAGGTATGATGTGAGAGAGGAGAGAGGGGTGCTGGGGGTATGATGTGAGAGAGGAGAGAGGGGTGCTGGAGGTATGATGTGAGAGAGGGGTGCTGGAGGTATGACGTGAGAGAGGGGTGCTGGAGGTATGATGTGAGAGAGGAGAGAGGGGTGCTGGAGGTATGATGTGAGAGAGGGGTGCTGGAGGTATGATGTGAGAGAGGAGAGAGGGGTGCTGGAGGTATGATGTGAGAGAGGGGTGCTGGAGGTATGATGTGAGAGAGGAGAGAGTGGTGCTGGAGGTATGATGTGAGAGAGGAGAGAGTGGTGCTGGAGGTATGATGTGAGAGAGGAGAGAGGGGTGCTGGAGGTATGATGTGAGAGAGGGGTGCTGGAGGTATGATGTGAGAGAGGAGAGAGGGGTGCTGGGGGTATGATGTGAGAGAGGGGTGCTGGGGGTATGATGTAAGGGTAAAATTACTTTAAAATGTGTATTTGCACACCTGCATTTGAGTGCCTGCCTGCATGGCCTGGATTGGGTGTTTCTGCTTGGCGTCTATGTGCCCATGTTCCTGTAGGTCCTGTGCAGCCTGCATATATGATTGGATGGATTACCAGGATCTGAGTTGGATACATGTGAATGGACCTCATAGTGGGGCATTGAGTCATTTGGCTGTAGAGCTCCTGTGAAGTTCTGCTCAGTCACAGTTTTCACAGCCCGTCTGCCTGTGACGAGAGGGAGACGGGGCCCTCTGGGCACACTCTGGGCTGTTCTTTCAGGCTGGGATTTTGCTGACTTGTGTCTTGGCTCAGAAAGAAGCTGGCGAGGTGTCGGAGAGGAGTCTCATGTGCAGCTTCCTGACCCTGGTGGACCGGCCGAGCAGGACCCGGGGCTGGTTCGTCATCGCCCGAGACGAGCCCCTCATCCTGTACATGTACGCAGCGCCACAGGTAGGGGGCGCTGTTTCCCTCGCTCGCTGTCACTAATCGGTGCCCCTTCTAGTGCACAAATGTCAAATCATCAGGAGGCTTTTCAGATATTCTCTGTTGACCTTGTGTCTTGGTGTGGAGCTTATACATGTGTTCACCATTGGTGGGAAATGAGAATGCAGAGTCCTTCACCTTGTTTTGCTTCCAGGATGTAAAGGCTCAGATCACCATCCCCTTGCTGGGCTATCGAGTGAAGCCTCACTCTGTAGGGGACAACAAGTGTGCCTTTCAGCTCAGCCAATCAAAGCAGGTCTTCACCTTCCTGGCCGAATCAGAGGAGCTCAGGGACCGCTGGGCTGAGGTCATCAATCGGGTGGCCAATGGGGAGGAGCCCGGTCTGTAGGCTGATCGAGAGTCTTTCCACTGTTTTACCAATTACTACTGCTGTGACTAACTGGTGTAATTGTCTGTACCTGATGCATAACTTCAAAATTGTTTGTAAAGTTGTCGTTGTTTAAAAAAAATCATTTTGTAAATATTAATTAAATTATGAAAATAAAGATTTTGTACTACAAGACTGATTTTTCTTCCCTAATTGATGCCTTTCTTTTTTTCATTTCCTGCAATGAGTTTGTTTGCAGTTTGCCTTCCAAACATGAAGGATGAATATTCAGTGTTCATATGTATAAAGAATGCTTTACATTTCTGATGCATTTTAATACTGCAGAGACCTCAAAAATAACCTTTGAGAATAGATGTCCAAAAAACTAAACGAGGAACCATTTTGCATGCTAAAAATTGGCAAATTCTTTTTATACGCTATTGCAGTTAAGAGAAGGTTTTTTTTAACCCAATAATTTAATTTCCCAAAAGATGCGTGTCAAAGTTATTTTTGTTCACGTCATGCATCAGCACAAGGAAGTGGTGAACACAAACATGGCGGAAGAGAGGCTCAAATGCGCCTAAAAAAAACCTTTTTGTGCTCTCTTGGGTACCAGAATGGTAACCGTTCGAAGGTTTTTTTTTTTTTCTTTCTTTTTTCTTTTTTTCTTTTTTTCTTTTTTACAGCTTCCAATTTTGTAGCAAACTAGAGTCCTTTATCTGCAAACATTCAAATGAAACCTGGCCTAGTTGATGGGCTACCATTCGATATTCCAGTGCTTGCAGTGCTCATTAGTCGGGTACAACTTTCTATTAGTCGGGGAAAACTTTCTATTAGTCGAGTGGAGAGGTGTTTAGGCATATCTGCACGCGGTGATGGTTCTAGTTTTATGTAACTAATTATAATGGAAAACGCGTCATAACCAATACGGACTGTAGCAACGTTAGCGCTAAAGCTAGCTAAAGGTGCTTTGTGTTACAGGGAGGTATGGATCCAGAAAACATTGTCCCCTCATTGTTTGGCCACAAGTTAGTGTAATCATCGTGAGAGACTAAGCTAGACGTGGCCACATTCAACCTAGGCATCTAGCGACTGCTTCAGTTTTTATTTTGTGGAGCGGTTTCCAAATGAGATGCACGTAGATGTCTTGCTGCAGTTGGCTAGGCTAGGATATAGACCATCGCAGACCCACTGACATTACTGTAACGACAGTGAGAAAAGGTAAGTGAGCGTCACCTTTTAAATATACACATTACTGAATGTGGATATGAATCTCATTTATATATCTTATTTTATGTTATACTATTACGAGGGTAACCAAAATAAGTTAGAAACATGAACTTCTATATTGTTATGTCTTTTGGGGTATAATACATTCTTTGCCCAGCAGAGTTTGCTGTTCTGGTTCAGTGTTCCAACCGTTGTTACAAACTGCCCTATTTGAAAAGAAACCAATACGCTTAGCTAATTGCTTTGTGGACATAAGTTTATGGCAATCTCCGTTGCCATAATTTCATAAGCATAAGGACCTGGTGCCCATCCAAATTATGCCAATATGCTTTCTTTGTTACTATGCATGAGGATACGATTATGCCCATGTATACATTTTCATTCTTAAGGATTTTTGTTTATCAAATTTTGTACGTTTTGTTTTGGACAAAACTTTGTATTCAGTATAGTATAAATGAACAGATTTGTATTTCTTTCCCATCCTTACACACGGGTGGCACGGATGGTCCTGGGTTTGAATCCCCGTCGGCCGGGGCCTCTCTGTGTGGAGTTTGCATGTTCTCCCCATGTTTGCGTGGATTTCCTCCGGGTACTCTGGTTTCCTCCCACAGTCCAAAGACATGCAGGTTAGGCTGATTGGAGAGTCTAAATTGCCCATAGGTATGAGTGTGTGAGTGAATGGTGTGTGTGCCCTGCGATGGACTGGCGACCTGTCCAGGGTGTATTCCTGCCTTTCGCCCAATGTATGCTGGGATAGGCCGCAGCGACCCTGTTCAGGATAAGCGGGTTAGGATAATGAATGAATGAATAAATCCTTACACACAATCGGATAAAAGGGACCGCCCCAATAGGGCAGCCATTTTGTAACCTCTTCAGACCTCTGTATCTGTTCCTCTCTGCATGATTTCACGTCTAAAACTCTGTTTTATTTATCTTAATACACAAAGAATATGCCTGCGGGAAATATGAGGGAACATAAGCCTGTAGAACTCCTAAATCCTGCCTGATATTCTTACTTGTTTTCAAATAGGTTTGTGAGCACTAAAAGTAGCTCTGAGCAATCGACATGAATCACAATCCGCAGGTGCACCCTCAGTCTACAAATACAGCACAACTGAGTCATCTCCTGTACCGTTTCATTTGGGGGTCTTTGACCATTGCTCCATAAAGACTATTAGTTCTTTGGTCTGCACTTGTGGACTGACCTTGTAATTTAAAAGTTCTGCTGACTGGTATGGCCATTGATTGCTTTTTTTGGGAAGTAAAATGACTTGTTAAACAAAACCGTATAAAGTACAAACATTTACTTTTTGAGCATACAATATACACTCAATGGGCACTTTATTAGGTATTTATTAGACTTATTGATCTTCTGCTGTTGTAGCCTATCCACTTAGAGTTATGGTGCGTTTTGTGTTCATAGATGCTCTTCTGCATACCACTGTTGTAATGTGTGCTTATTTGCGTTACTGTCACATTACTGTCAGATTTGACCAGTCTGGCCCTGCTCCACTGACCTCTCTCATTAACAAGGCGTTTTTGCCTGCAGTACTGCTGCTTACTGTTTTTGTTTTTCACTCTATTCTCTGCAAACCCTAGAGACTGTTCTGCGTGAAAATCCCAGGAAAGCAGCAGTTTCTGAGATATCGAAACGACCCTGTCTGGCACCAACAATCATTCCACAGTCAAAGTCACTAAGATCACATTTCGTCCCCATTCTGACATTTGGTCTAAAAAAACAGCTGAACCTCTTGACAGTGTCTGCATGCTTTTATGCATTTAGCTGCTGCCACATGATTGGCTGATTAAATATTTGCATTGAGCTGGTGTACAGGTCTACCTAATGAAGTGCTCAGTGAGTGTAGGTCATTGCTTGTGGTGTTCGGTATACAGCCTGTGAGTACTCTCTCACCAGGAGAAATAACAGATTTAACTCTGTTACTTATAATTACGCACACACCTCTGACTCACACGCATTCATTAAAAACAACACCAGTATTTGACTCCGGAATCTTAAAAAGTACCAGAAAAATCCAGAAAATGGTAAAGCACTTTGCTCTGAGATGACTCCAGAGCTCGTATTAAGATACAGAACGAGCTGTGAGCGCTGCTGAGCGCTGTGATGAAGTGCGCTGTGCGCGTCTCTCAGGTTGTCGGCGTGAGGGTGAGCGTGGCTGTGCTGGTGTCCTGCGGCCTGTCGGTAGCTCTGCGTGTGATCCGAGACGTTTGGGTCGTTGTGTCGGTATGCGGGAGTGCGGCTCACCTGCAGCTCCTCCCTGCTGCTGCCAGCTCCATAAGAGGCAGGCTGCGGCAGCCTGGCTATTTACAGAGCAGGGCCGCTCCGTTTCCCCCGCCTAATGTATGGGGAGCCATTCATAATCCTGTTCGTGAACTTTGACCAGCATCGGTGTGGGGAGATGTAGGCCTATATTTGACGCTGTTTATTCATAAATCTGATTTTAGAGTACATGATTGTGAATACATCGTTTTTTTCACTGAGTTTTACATCACACATCACACAATGTTAAGTGTGCCAATGTCACAAAGTCAAAGTAATGCTTTCTGTAAGGGGTCCCGATTAGCTAGGATTAGCTGTGATTAGCTATGATTAGCTGTGATTAGCTATGATTAGCTGTGATTAGCTATGATTAGCTGTGATTAGCTGTGATTAGCTGTGATCAGCTATGATCAGCTGTGGTTAGCTATGATCAGCTATAATTAGCTATGATTAGCTGTGATTAGCTATGATTAGCTGTGATTAGCTGTGATTAGCTGTGATCAGCTATGATCAGCTATGATCAGCTGTGGTTAGCTATGATCAGCTATAATTAGCTATGATTAGCTGTGATTAGCTATGATTAGCTGTGACTAGCAGTGATCAGCTATAATTAGCTGTGATTAGCTGTGATTAGCTATGATTAGCGGTGATCAGCTGTGATTCTTCTTGTGATTTTCCTTCTCCATTTTCTCCCAATTTGGTTGCCAATTGTACCCATCTATTCCAACTGCTTGTGTTGGCACAAACTGCATGGACAAGTTATTCAGACAGACAGTGAACTTTGTGTTTGCTTGGTTTGAAAGATTTTTATTTTTGCAATTTGTGATAACTACGATACTGTAAAAGCTATGCATAACATACATTTGGACTGCAAAGGGAAGGAAAGAGGGAAATTGGTAGGGGAGGGAGCAAAATAATTTTCCAAATGGCATAAAAAGGCATAAAAGCACTCAACTAAGAGGCAAGAGCAGTGGAGCTTCAGGAAAACCTCACAGGAAACCGACAAGCAGAATAGACTGCTTAACACCATCTTTACACTAAAATAACTCCTTTAAGACTTGTTAGAGAGACGTGACACTGCTTTACAGTATGGCTAAGCCTTCCCCGGAAAAGCATTTCCCTCAAAATCACCTCCAAACAATTTCAGAAAGTGCAAAATGCTGAGTCCTTCGGTCAGTACGGTGTGAACTGCCGGAGGGAGGCGGTGCTCTTCAGAGGAGCCCCACCAGCACCTCGGTAACAGCACACCCTCCTGAACATCATACTCCAGGTATGAAGGCAACCACGTGCATCCCAAGGAGACAGGCTTCAGACGTTCGCCTCCGCACACCTCCTCGCTCATTATCACTCGGCTACAGAGTCCTTCCGTGTTTATGCAAGCCTGCACATTTGTCATTCGAGACAAAAGGAGACTTTTAACACCTTTTAGAAAATAGATTCATCCACCGAGACAACAGGCACACTATCAAAAAAAAAAAAAGACGTGGCCTGAGTGTAAGAAAGGCAAATAAATCTCACTGTACTCCATCATACCTACATTCATAATGACTGTCAAACTATGTTTGAGAATAGAATAAAAAGTATGTAGAAAATGACCAACACTTTTTTAAAAAACCCTCTTAGAAACAAAGGTCTCAGATCTCTAGTTACAAGAGAGAGGCCATGAAGGAAATAGTGTTGTCAGTAGTTTTAAATAACAAAATGTACAAATAAAAAAGGCGAAAGGCACACTGGCATTTTTCACTTGAATGCACAAGACCCTTTCCCTTTGAAAAAAAGAAATCCCTAATCACCTGGAAGACTCTCAGGCAACCCCTGGGACCATGTGCCTAAATTCAGTCAAAAGTTGAGTGCTGTGCTCAAACATTGAGAACCGCACCCAAAATCTCTGTGCTCAGCCTGTCCTCCGATTCCTGTGGACGGCTAGCCCCAAACTGATCATCCCTGACCCTCAGAAAGCCCAGCCCCAGCTCCAGGTTCATGTGGCAGTGAAACTGAGACTTCAGCAGACTGCAAGTGTCATTTTAATATCACTTGGAAGAAACATGAAATAAAGATATTCATGAACCTGTTTTCTTGTCTTAATTTACCTTTTTATTTTGTTAAATAAATCTATGCCTTATGGGCAGGGGATCATGGAAAGACACGTTTTTGCTGGTGTAAGGGGGGTCTTTTTCTGTAATCTGAGGTACGAAGTCGTAAGAGTTTATGTCTCAAGTTTGCTTAAAATACAACTGCAGTCAACATCTTAAAACAGGGTCGAGTCAGCCAATCAGGGCTCATTTCCTGTCCAAGGTAACCAGTCAGGCTTTACTATCCTGTGATGTCACCTACAAAGCCTTGTCAGTTATGATGTCACAGAGGCAGCGACATGACAACGGAGCCTATGGGTTGCCTCTGGCCCCCGGGAGCTGTGAGGGCGGAGGGGCCGGGGTGGGGCCAGGAGGTGTCGGGATGGGGCGCCTCTTCCGCTGGACCACGCGTCCCGCGCGGCCGTTGAGGAGGGCTCTGGCTGCCGACTCTATGTCAACCACGTCGATGAGGAGGGCTTCCGCCATTTCCTGCTTCGTCTCCGACACAAACTTAGGATTTTGCGCCAGGCTGCCCAGACCTCCTTCCACCAACATCTACAAAAGTATCAGAATAATGTTCCGTTTGAGAAATTTGAGAAAGGACACAACAACACATGCTTAGTATTTGACTGTCAACATATACTGTATATGAAAAGTGATTTCAAATGCTAATTTCATGTTTGTACAGAGTACTTTTAAGTACTACAGAGAATAATACATATTTTACAGTGATGCTGAAGTCAAAACAACTCACCCTTAGACACATTGTTACCAATGCAAATTTGGAGAATCAAAGCAGGAAATGGTCATTGAAATGTTTTCAATTGTTATTATAGGCTATCCAAAGGTATTTCAGAGCAAACGGGTATTCCCCCATCCCTGGTGCCAGGCTGTGTGACCTGTGTTATGCATCACCTCTCTGCTCTGCCACTACAAGGCCCTGTGCAGCATTGAGCCAGCCCGGTCAAACGAAGGAACGGATGAAAAAAGGATTTGACCAAGCGTAATATATCCCTGTCCTGACAGGAGATGAGGCTGTGGACAGGGTGTGGGTGGCACTTAGAGCGGCCATCTTGTGACAACCTCTGCTCACCTCCTGTATCAGCTGGTCAGTAGCAGGAACAGGATCCTGTCCCATTGGCTGCTGGGAGTCACATGATTTCCTAGCTCTGCGCCTGCTGGGGACATAAGGGTACTACAGGGGAAACATACAACATGATTAAAGGACAATTATGCAGCAGAGACTATACAGAAAGTGCTGTTTCATTGTACTAGCACTAATGGTAATCCAGATGTTAAGGCTGTTTTAAATAAAGCTTATAAGTTTGCTTTAAATTGGCAGTCATTTTAGTAAGGGGTTGAAGTATTTCTAACACTAATTGTTTGACGTGGGTCCAGTTAGAGAAAACACAGTAAGTGAGCGGGAAAGAGTTTGAGCAGTTGAGTAGTGTTTCTTGGAGTGCTCCAGCCATCTCTGAGAGTCACCTGGGTGGTGTTGGTCCTCACCACCTCTGAGAAGAGCCTATCGCTGCTGTCCGTGAGGGCGGAGCCACGCCGGGGGGCCAATGGGGGGTAGCCTGGAGACACACCACAGCACAGAGTCATATGGGCCATGTCCAAATCAGCACACTTGCCTACTGTTGAGTATGCTTGTTGCATACACTAGATGAGAAAGTGTACTTAAAATCCCAGGATGATATACTTGCTTCTGGTGTTTTGCTGAGTATATTTATGGGCATAGAGTTCACCATAAATATGATGCACAACTTTCCTTTAAAAATGAGGTGCAGCTTAGCTGAAGCTTTCTTTCTGCAAAAACAACTACTGAAGAACAATTTAACGTCTCATGACACTTCCACTGTATTGTAAATAAATACATAAATGGACCAGAACTGGCCCAGTGCAATGAAAAAGAATTGCATCTTCCACATGCATGTCCACACATATCTTCCTCGAGGCTACGTAATGTCAGCACTGGCTGAGTTAAATATGCATCAGGCCACAGAAGGAAGTCCATGCGCATGACATGGAGCACCAGGTGTGACAAGACAGTGAGATTGACCTCAGCGTTCAGGTGTGCTTCACTCACCTGTGCAGCTCTCTAAGTCCTCACTGAAACAGGTGCTGCTGTCAGCTGGGAAGAGCTCCGAGCTTCCTTCCCTTTCATACGTAAACCTGCAGCAACCAGGAATGCAGAACTGAGAACCAGTCCACCAGCTCACTCCCCTGGTCAGGCCAGTTATGCAAGCCATGCACAATATCGGAGAGCCAAATTACTTAATGTACTGTATATTCAAAATATACAAATATGAAACTGGACGTATATAACAGTTTGGGGATTTGTAATTAACATTATACACTGGATGGGAGTCCGTGCAAACTACAGCAGGACCTCAAGAGAACTGAAGACATTGTTTAAATACACCAACAAAACTAAATATTTCAATTCACAGCCTCAGAAATATAGTCTAAAAAGGTACAAATGTTTGTCGCCGGGTACCCTGAGTCAGGCACTCACCCGGGCATTGTGTTGTTGTGTAAGTTGTTGTTGTTGGTATAAAGAGATATATTAACATTGGGGCACTCACCCGGGCATTGTGTTGTTGTGTAAGTTGTTGTTGTTGGTATAAAGAGATATATTAACATTGGGGCACTCACCCGGGCATTGTGTTGTTGTGTAAGTTGTTGTTGTTGGTATAAAGAGATATATTAACATTGGGGCACTCACCCGGGCATTGTGTTGTTGTGTAAGTTGTTGTTGTTGGTATAAAGAGATATATTAACATTGGGGCACTCACCCGGGCATTGTGTTGTTGTGTAAGTTGTTGTTGTTGGTATAAAGAGATATATTAACATTGGGGCACTCACCCGGGCGTTGTTGTTGTTGGTATAAAGAGATATATTAACATTGGGGCACTCACCCGGGCATTGTGTTGTTGTGTAAGTTGTTGTTGTTGGTATTAAGAGTTATGTTAACGTTGCGGCACTCACCCAGGCATTGTGTTGTTGTGTAAGTTGTTGTTGTTGGTATAAAGAGATATATTAACATTGGGGCACTCACCCGGGCATTGTGTTGTTGTGTAAGTTGTTGTTGTTGGTGTAAAGGGTTATGTTAACGTTGGGGCACTCACCCGGGCATTGCGTTGTTGTTCAAGTTGTTGTTGTTGGTGTTGCTTTTCGGGGGCACCATGGGAAAGAACTCTGTGTTGGGCAGGAAGACAGAGTCTGGGGGGGACTCGATGTCCTCGGGACGGCTGTCCGAAAACTGCAGGGGCCGCTGGCTGGTCACCTGGGTGGGCAGGGGGCTACTGGGCTCGATACTGAAGGGGTCCACGTGGTCCCCAAACAGGCCCCCGGTCCTCTGAGAAGAGAATGGTGCACACTGTAACTCTCCTGTGGAGAGGTCAGCTGATCTACGGTAGTCATCCAGTAAATGATACATTAATGAGTGTACAATGCTTACTCACATGCTTAATCATTCAATATATCACCAAAATGAGCAGTGTCGGCTTGTGAACATAACACATATCACATAACCGTATTGAAATCCTTTTCATAATAATTGAATAACTGGAGTGCAGTTCAGCAGCCTTTGTTAACGGGATGTGGGTTTGTCCCTCACCCTGTAGATGCCCTCCTCGCCACCCTCCTCATGTTCCAGCTCCTCCTCTGGCAGCAGGTCCCCAGAGATGGCCCTGTGGAGCTCTGGAGCTGCCTCCTCCTCGATGCTGCGCAGACCAGCCTGCAGGGGGGAGAGGGAGAGAGAGGTAGAGAGAGAGAGAGAGAGAGGGAGAGAGAGAGAGAGGGTGGGGTGGTAAATGGGGGGTGGAGGTAAATGGAGGCTGTAGAAGCATGAGTAACTGCAGAAGCACGCGTGAGGGAGGCTTCAGGCCCACCTGTATCTCGGGGGCATCCTTGTTCTTCTTGGTGGGCCGGTAGCCGTAGTACTCTTCCTGCTGCTTCATGAACTTGCGGAAGTGGTCCTGTATGAGGAAGGTGGCGTAGAACTTCCCCACAGTCACCTCATCCTCTGCCGTCATCAAAATGAGACATTTACCCACACAGTCGTTTTGTCCTCTGACATCATCAAAACAAGTTATTGCCCACCACTATGTCCTCTGACATTGTCAAAGTCAGCATCATTGGATTCTGATATGCTTTGCTAACTTTAGATTCTGAGACATAATAAACCAATACTGACATGAGTGCAATCAAATAACCAACAATAGGCTCAAGTTGTAAACCTATATGGGCAAATCAGAAACATCTGTTTAGTGATGTTGGCAAAGCAACGAGGATGTGGATCAACACCAATGTAGCCATCAGTGTGGCGTGATCTTTGCTGGATTTAAAATGATTTGCCTCGCTTCCATCCAACAAATCGACATCCAGCAAATTCTGCACTAGTCATTTTCTCTGTCGATATCGGTACTTTCCTTGTAGCAAGCTCACTCCCTTTTCTGATTTTTATACTATTTCAAGTTTTTTCTCAATTCATTGTGTCGCTCGTTTGCGTTTTTTTGCAGTCATCATTTTGTATTAATGTTATACTTCCGATTCCATACCCTGTTCGATTGAGCATTTTAGGACAGCATAACCAGAGAGGGGGTTTTAGCATTGCTTCCCTGTGCCCCTGAAGTTTGTCCAGGACCCAGCCGGCTCACCTCCGATCGGGGGAATGACCTGGTCCAGCAGCTTCATGCTCGTGCGCTTCCAGATCTTCTTGATGATGGCCCGCAGCTCCTCATTGGATTGCTCAAAGTTACCTGTCCCAGAAGGCACAGGTGAGGGGGACACTCATATCAGCATTGGGGTTCACACCCTATGTACCCTATGAGGTCAACAGACCTGGGTCATTTACATCATTGTTTTGGATTCAAATACTTCTCGATGCTTTACTGAACTTGGCTGGTGTATTGGAGCCAAGGAAATATCAAAAAGTGCAGACCCCACCTTCTGATCCACTTTGTTGGCTCAATTCCACTAGGCGGGATTAATCGTGCACAGAAAAGTATTTGAATCCAAAACAATTATGTACTGTAATTGACCCAGGTCTGAGTGGTGGTCACTTCTGTGTGCTACGATGTAGAGCATGCCGAATACTTCTGACGACCTCTTTACTGAAACTACAGGCCTTATGTATGCCAGTATGTAGTGTCCTGCTCCTGTTCGGCTTCAGGCCACAGAAGAGTGACGGAGATGCGGAGACCTACTCACCCTCGGTCTTGATATGGAGCGCGGTCCTGACCAGGGCAAACAGGGTGGCGTTGAAGGTGACCGTGCCGTCGCTGTTCAGGGGCATGTTCATTGATATCAACCGCTGGAGTGCACAGACGCACACACACACACACACACAAGATTTTTCAGCATCACTTTGAAGTAGAAAGTTCACAAAGATCTACAGGAAAGATCTACACAAAGATCTAGAGTGTCATTGTTTCAAAACGTTGGATCAATATGTCAAATGCCTCTAATTTCCCGACCACTACTTAGACTAAACGTCAAAAATATAGCCTTACATGTTCTACAATAGGACTGCCGAACCCTGTTCTTAGAGAGCTATCATCCTGGAGGCTTTCACTCCAACCCTAACAAAGCACACCTCATTCAACAGCTCGAGATCTCTTTGAGCGGCTAAATAGTAGAATGAGGTCTGCCAAATTAGGTTGAAATGAAAACCTACAGGATGGTAGATCCTCTAGGAACAGGGTTGGGCAGCTGTAGAAGCCGTAGGCAAGAAGCCGTAGGCAAGGTAGGCCATAGATACAAT
Source organism: Conger conger (assembly GCF_963514075.1). Taxonomy (NCBI): domain Eukaryota; kingdom Metazoa; phylum Chordata; class Actinopteri; order Anguilliformes; family Congridae; genus Conger; species Conger conger. The sequence goes on from NC_083769.1 coordinate 5,391,698, forward strand.
AATACCAGATCAGAGAAATGGAAATACATAGGAGAATGTATATGGATATAAGTCAATGATAGTAACTGGTTCCAGGTGGTTTTCTAGTCGTTATAGGGACTGTGAATTCTTACAAACCAGTATATCGGTTTTTAAATACACATCAAGCTGTGTTTTAGCCTCCCGGTCAGACGGTCTCCCTCCCTCACACACCTTGCATGCAGAACGGTGAGGGCAGAACTTTCCAAATCCCAGTGGAGGCTGGATCCTCCGCAGCAGAGTAACCACATCCAAGTGCTTGATCCGCCCCCTACAGGACAGGAGGACACACTGCACTCAGTATTAGACTATCTCAGTGGGAGTCGAGATGAATAATATGAGAAAATGAAACATTCTGATGTATAGAGATTAGAGATACTTATCTGATAGAGATAGACTCTCTGATTCAGATTCCATACCCTGTTCCATCCTGTTTGAGATACAGGGTATCTCAAATATTACATCAGATCGTATTAAGCTGATGCCCTTATCTTGAGCATCTTGCCATGTAGTATATCACCATGATTTATATAGCAACAGTGATATGGACTGCACCAGGCCATCAGCACTCTTGGGCCAGAGACAATTGGCCTCAATTATCAAACATGAGCCGAACAAAATTGACCATAAATCTTTCGGAAGTCGTGGGATTTATCAAAGTTTTCGGATGTCAGTGTTTTAATAGGATCGGAATGCATTTCACGTGTGGTCTCAGCTGTTTGTATTGTGCGCGGAAATGAAACACACACAGTTTGTTTTGTGCTTTTATTATTCCATTAATCATAATTTATTTTGATTTAGAGTGCCAAAATTGATTTTTTGAGTCAATTGAATATTGTAATTATTCATATCATATAAAAAAGGATTCAACATTAAAATGGGTGATGTTTCTGTCTGGTAATCCTGATTAATGAATGCTTAAGTGGAGTTGAATATAAATTCCATGAAACCATAAATATAAATATGCATACGTAGTTTATGTAGCCTATATAAACAAACTATGTTTATATGTGTGTTTGGCACATTAGTTTGGCACATCTCTTTTTGTTTCTCCACCGGGACAATCAGCTTTTCCGTGTCCATTTTTGAACAGAATAAACATCGAACAATAGCAGCGAGTTCAAGTTCAAGATCAAGTTTACACCTGCAAACATCATGGAACATGATGGCTCAGTAACATAGATACATACAGATAGATTTCATGAAAATACATTATAGAAAAGCTGCCTTCGAAGTAATAATTTGTAGCTACACATAATCTATGGTTGGCGGAGCTGAAACTGCTGCCTTGCAGGCTGTGGAAAGGAAAGTACCACCCTTTCTGCCTCTCGTTTAATGTCAAACCATTTTCTTTTTACCTGATGCATGAACAATATATGTTTACTACAGCTTGGCTATATCTCGGCAGGCTTTAGTCTTCCCCAGCTCTGACAATCCACTGCTTACACTACAGAATAAAACATGCTTTTGGTTTGTATATCCATTAACATAACTTCTATTTCCGCTTCAGAGAAGATTTTTTCTTTAGTCTTTTTTTCTCTTTAAAAAGCTGAAATTCCAAGCTCCTTATAGCGTATTTTAGGGGAGTCAATTTATGCTAATCGCTAATTTTGTGAACGTGCCCCTGATGTACGATTCCTTGGTATTTATCAACATACACACGTGGATACACAAAAAAGCTGTGTCTACGTGCGTTTGATAAATCTGCTGGAATCTGTTAGTTCGGTTCCCATCACACATGCATTTGCACACGGATTTCAGAAAATATTGATAAATGAGGCCCAATGTGTTTTGAAACATTCTGAAATCAGTAATGTGGAATAACTGCACCAAGAACCAGGATTACATACAAAATTAGATTTGCAAATGGGAATATGGTGAGAGGGGAGTGCTTGTTCCATTGGTACGGTAAATCACCAAAGATAAGCCGCTTGCCTTTGGAGTGAAGGGAAAGCAGCCCTGTAATTCTGTTCTGAAATTCCACTGAGGGCACTGTTCAAGGGGTCACCGGTTAAAGGGGTGCCCTCTCCACTGCGTGACCCCGACAGACTCACGTGGCTTCGGGGTCGTACTCCGCCCAGATCCTCTTAAACTCATCCAGGTGGTGGGGACCAAGGATTGACCAATCACGCGTGAGGTAGTCAAAGTTGTCCATGATGACCGCCACAAACAAGTTGATGATCTGTGGGAGAGAAACAGCACAGTCCGTTCTTCCTTCAGCCTCAATTAAGCCCAGAGTTTGTCTCCTCACCCCTGGACCGTTTCAGTGCACTAAGCCTTAATTAAGCCCACAGTTTGTCTCCTCACCCCTGGTCCGTTTCAGTGCACTAAGCCTGGGGTCTGCATCTCTGGCCCCAGAAAGTCATACATTCTCCCGGCTTCATGGTTATATTATTTGGCTTAATCACACCAAAAACCTGATGTGTTTAACATCTATTTCATGTGTACCCAGTGAACTGCAAGCCCAGATCCTGGCTGCTGATTGGTTTACTGATGCCTCGCTCATATGTAGGGTGACCAGAAGTGTTTTTTATGCCCTGTTCACATATTCCCACTTATTCCAAGTAAATCTCAATTTGTTTCCGTATATATCAGTCGCCTATTTCTGCGACTGATATTTCTGACTGTAATTTCCATTGCTGTTGGTCCTCATTGCGTTATGGTTCATGGTACACCAGCTAGTCTGGTCCTATCCCACACATTCCCTCATGCCGGCTATAGCAGGATGTGCTTATTTTGGCACAGTGTGGCACATCCCGGAATGGAAATCTGTGGCACATCCCGGAATGGAAGTCTGGCAAACCCAGGGCGTGGCGGCGAATTGGAGCTCACCAGGAAAGCGCAGAGCATGTAGAAGCTCAGGAAGTAGAACACGGCGAAGTTGGCTCCGCAGGTGTACTCCTCCCCCGGCAGGACGTCTGACTTGGGATCGCAGAGCTTCCCGGACATGCTGGCCAGCATGATCTCCTGCCACGCCTCCCCCGTGGCACATCTGCGCACAGAAAACACCCCCACATCTGCACTGACACCCCTACATCTTTGTAGTACCTGGTTCTGTATCTGCATGCGTTTTCCATTTCACATATTCTATTTTTTCACCAGCTGTGTAGTTGAGAAATTGCTTATTTAAATACCATTGGTTGCTTTTTGTGTCATTTGTAGTGTTTTTGACTTTTTAACGGTGAATGGGATAGGACATAGGGTAAAAATTGGCTATGGAGTACAAACTAGCACGTATGCACGACACTGGTAATGTGTATTACTGTACACATGAATACACAAATGTATGTCTGGACCCTGAACTCACATCTATGGCGGAGTTTTGAGCCAGCAAGAATCATGCTGATGGTGACTTTCTTTTTGACCTATGATCTATGTCAGAATCTGGAGAGGATTCTCACCGGAACAGCAGAAGGACGGCCTGAGGGAACGTCTGGAAGTTGTTGTTCCGGTTGATCTGCGTGCCGTCCACTAGAGCTACCTTCCCAAACACCTGGAAGTCAGTCAGGGGTTGAGAGTGAGTCTGTGTGCACCTGGCTACCCTGCAGGTACACCTTTACAAAGTGTGATGGAGCACTTACCTGCATCCCTATCACAGCGTAGATGAAGAACAGCATGACGATGAGGAGGGCCACGTACGGCAACGCCTGCAGTGCACACACACACACAAACACACACACACACACACACACATAGACACACCATCAGACCTTGTGAGTGAAACGTAGTACAACTCCGCTGAGCCCCAATGTGGGTGGTATTTAATGAATAGCAATGCTGTATTTAGACAAATTACAACACCATTTGTATTCAAATCACATTGTGAAGAACCCCCATTTCCAATGCATTCATCTGCAGTGTATCTTTGAAGTTACACTTTAATCGCCTCTCTGTGCCAGCGTGTCTAATACCGGGCTGTATCAGCTGAAATTCCATTCCATTCCATTCATTCTAAACCATTCCATGCTCTGATTGGACAAGCTCTCTTCTACCATCCCTCTGATTGGACAAGCTCTCTCCCCTACCGTCCCTCTGATTGGACAAGCTTGCTCCCCTACCGTCCGTCTGATTGGACAAGCTCGCTCCCCTACGTCCCTCTGATTGGACAAGTTCTCTCCTATCGTCCCTCTGATTGGACATATTCTCTCCTACCGTCTCTCTGATTGGACAAGCTCTCCCCTACCATCCCCCTGATTGGACATGCTCTCCCCTATCGTCCCTCTGATTGGACACGCTCTCCCCAGCTGTTCCTCTCCCTGGACAGACTCTCACCTGGAAGGACTTGATGAAGGTCCACAGCAGGTTCCGGATGCCCTCCGAGCGGTTCAGCAGCTTCACCAGCCTCATGACACGGAAGAGCCGGAAAAAAGTGATGGAGACCCGGGCGTTCTCCGCGTCCTTCCCGGAAAACAAGAGCAAGGAAGGAGCGTGCGGATCAGCACGCGCTCACACAGACTCTGTTCGGTGGCCAGACACTCATCCCCTCTGCCTTCTGCCTACAGGACGTTCTGCATGCTTCTGCTTGCGCTACAGTGCAGTTCACGCTTATTCCTGAAGAGGCACGTGAAAGGACTGAGCATTCACTGGCCTTTGGCCACTTCCTATCCGTATCTGAGAGGCACTGAAAGTGTCACCATCTCTGCTGATGCTGGCCCGAGGATGAATCACATAATAAAATGTCAGCACACTGCTATATACATAAGAACACGTGACGAAAAAACAGGACACTCGATCCAACAGAGATCTTCGTCAGGTAGCAAACACTGCCCTTTTTACCAGTCATCACCATGCCGATACAGGTAAAATGACATTACAGTACATTATTGGCATTTGGCAGACGCTCTCATCCAGAGCTACGTACAATTTAAAGTGCTAACAGTACAACAAAGCTAAGGATTAGGGCCTATTTGATTAAAATTACAGTCCTTGCACATTGCTTGCGTATTCATAAGGTACATCAGATTTGGACATTTCAGATCTAGCAGTGGAGAGACAGTAACTTTACTTTCAGTGTAGCTTTGTCAGGCTAGAGCACAAATATATACACTGCAGTCTGTGCAGTATTTGGATACTGACACATTTTTTGTTGTTTTTGCTCTGTACTTAAAATATTACAAGATATAAAGTGCAAATACAAAGACTGTATGTCCACTGAACTAGATCTACACATATTTGCATGTAATCTTAAAACATTTAGCTCCGTATATGTATTTTGGAAACTAAAATACAGGAAATAAATATCAAAATTTAATATTGTGAAATATTACTGCATAATCATGGAAGATTATAAAGAACAGAATGTGAACCATACAGAAATGGACAGACATAAATGAACATGGTGTACAGGTGTGTATTAAGACTTACTGCAATGGCCTGCATAGGATTTGTCTCCTAATAGGAAAGACAGATTTGATTGGTTATTACCAGCATAGTGTCGTTGTCATTATTAGCAAGGTGTTAGTATGTTAATTACACCATTTGGCAGCAGCACAGTTTGTTACTAAATGAGTGAATGGGAAACCGTTACGAGCCTAGCTGTGTTCCTGAGGCTATAGTGTTCCTCCTGATATTGAGGATGTACCTTATTGCCCCCAAATGTACCTTCTAGGGGAGGAGTCTGTGCCAACTCTCTGCTGCTGAAAGGGTTCCCCTGAACTGATGGTCAGAACGGGGCAACGAATTTCCAAAATGTGTGTGTGTGGCAACAGGAATAGTTTCTGAACCTTTATTTTACAAGCAGGTTGAGACATCACCAGTAGTAACACTAGTAAGCACTGTCCATGTGTGCACTGTCCATATGCCTCTGTCTCTTCATGCTCCACATAAATGGACAAAACTAACATTAAAACTAAACAAACAAAAAAATGAAACTTTCCGTCTCTTTCCGTCTCTTTTGGGAAAATTACTAAACATTTAAATCCACTAATCTTTACGACAGAAAAAAAACAAAACAGCATTTCAAAGCCTGAATGATCTGCACAGCACACCACAAGTCTTAATGGCCATAACATATCCCAGCACAACCCAACTTCCCACAGGAGTTACAGCCAACTTCTGTCTAGGTGTTCACTAACTTGACTGTATCCTAGTACATTCTAGTGCGTTCTAGTGCCCCCGACTATTCTAGTGCATTCTAGTGCCCCCGATTGTATTCTAGTGCATTCTAGTGCCCCCGACCATATTCTCGTGCCCCCGACTGTATTCTAGTGTATTCTAGTGCACCTGACTGTATTCTAGTGCATTCTAGTGCCCCTGACTGTATTCTAGTGCATTCTAGTGCCCCTGACTGTATTCTAGTGCCCATGACTATTCTAGTGCCGATGACTGTATTCTAGTGCATTCTAGTGCCCCCGACTGTATTCTAGCTGTGTGTCATATTTGTTAGAATGCTTTACTGGAGGGGTAGACACCATGGTAGTGATTACCTCTTCCAGTATAGGCAGGCTGCATGCTCTTGAAAACAAACCACACTAATTATGTGGTTAGATCAGCCAGTCATAGTTCTTCAAATTCGCACAAAACTTCATTGGCATCACAGAAATGTTTTCGTGCAAGCACTATAAGCAATGTTATAATAAGCATCTTTAAAAACGTTTAGCTGTTGTTAAAACGTTAACAGTTGGCTCCCCTTCTTGTTTTCAACTCAAGACCCGATCATTAGACTAATCAGGTTGAGTATGAAAAAAGACATTTGAACATTTTGATCAAGACATTTTGTCTGCCTTTGCTCCAGCGAAAAAGATGGTTGTGTGAACTGACTCTTTAGCTGATACATTTTGAGGGATAAATAAGACCTAATATGTATGCCTAAATGTGGAAATACAAAACACAAGTACATTTCATTAAAAGTAAATCATCAGCATCCCAGCAAACTTTGCCTGTCTGTCTACTGCCCTTGCGTAGAGGGAATCTGCTCTTTCAGCCTGCAGTCTACACGCAGAGAAGGCCATCTCTCACTTTCACTACTGCCTTTTGCGTCGAGGGAATCTGCTCTTTCACCCTGCAGTCTACACGCAGAGAAGGCCATCTTTCACTTTCACTAATGCCCTTGTGTAGAGGGAATCTGCTCTTTCAGCCTGCAGTCTAGATGGCCATCTCTCACTTTCACATCCTGTCAGTGAGCTGTAAACCGTGGCGCTGCGCGTTGGAGAAGCTCTGCCTGTGTTTACGCTCTGTCGCACTGCCACCCCTCGATTATGTGTCAAGCTACAGAAACACAGACCTGCAGCCACTCTACCCTCTACCCTGACCAGCTGAACTCTTTCATTATGATCACTGTTTGGACACGTTTCCCTCCTCAGGGTTCTGCTGTGTTCACTACTGACCTATACTGTCATCCATGTTACCGGCTGCCAATGTATTCCCTTGCCACTGTATTAGCTGATCCTAGCTGAAGGGATTCATGGATGGGGCGAATGAGGAAGTGAGCTCTCTACTAGCAAAGCTCCCTCTTAATATCAGCATATCCCGTTTTAATTTCTCTTCTGAGTTTGGAACACAACAGGTTTACTAACAAATGACTGTAATTCATGCTGAAAAAAAAACAGCTCAAGCTAGGTTTTGAAACAGCTGGTAGCTGGTATTTCAAGCTGGTGATCACTGGATCCTACACCAGGGATAACCTGAGCAACTAGTGTAAACAAAGCTTCATAACAGTACTGCTGCAGAGATCCAAAAGGCCATACCGGGACAGCAGGCATTGGGCCAGGTGTGATTGCTGATGCGGAGGAAGGGGGGTTAGTACTTCCGGGTCAGGCAGAGCATATTGAGAAACAGCAGAGAGGTCACAGCAAGGCTCATGCAGTGGAGCAGATATTTACTGCACAGCCGTGGAGGCAGTAGAGTCCCCCGCTAGTGGCCAGGGCGCTCTGGAGGAGGGAGAGAGAGGGGGGGGGGGTTGTCAGGAGGGGGTGCTCGGCGGGCATGGGGAAGAGGGAGAGAGAGAGGGAGGGAGAGGGGGGATAGGGTTGGTCAGGAAGGCTTCAGTTGTGAGAGAGATGTGGAGAGAGAGAGAGAGACACTGGTGAAAAAACTGGTGACCCGTGGCTGGTGACCCGTGACTGGTGACCCGTGGCTGGAGATGGGTGAGGAGGTCCGCAGTGCGTCTCAGGGTGCTTGACTCCCGTTATTTGAACTGGCTGTGCTGCATGCAGTCACCCATCCATCATTCCCCTATGTGTAATATCACTATGGGAATTTGAGCGTATTCAGGCCCCTTCACTTTTTGCACACTTTATTGTGTTGATTTAATTTAAAATTGATAATATTTCCATTTTTGCCCATCAGTCTACACTCAATAACCCAAAATGACAAAGTGAAAACAATATAGAGATCTTCTGATTCCACTGCACTGTTGGTCCATTTTAGGGTTTTATAATTTTAAATTGTGAATAAGTGCATTAGGAACTGGTCATGTGACCTGCTCCTGTAACACCCATTTCTAATAGGGAATAGGGAGGTAAAGCGGATGTTTCAGGAATGATAATTAAATATTAAATACCCTAATGCCCCTATTAAATACGCAAACTACGCCATATTGGAATCTGGGTTCAAAGTATGTGTTTCATGATTTAATTTCACAGCTATACAGTATATTCGTATCATAGCCGTTGAGATATACAGTACTGTGCAGACGTCTTAGGTACCTGCATAAAATTCTGTACAGATAAGATTCTTTCAAAAAATAATTCAATGAAAGGTCCTCAATAAACGTACTATACATTTTACATTACATTTTAGTCATTTGGCAGAATAGTTAAAAATGGAATATAATCAATACAGTTTACTCAGACAGCCTTGATCAAATTATTATTATTATGCTGATGCAGAGTGATTTATTGCTTCATTTGCTGACAGGAAGTTGTTGCTGCTGCTGTCTATGATGAAATGTGCTAGCATAGCATTTAGCGGTATACCGGAATGGAAATTCAGGGGGGGCATCCGCTTTACCTCCCCATAGACACTGAAGCCCTTATTTCCTGTTGCTCTGCAGTCTATGGGCAATATAGCTAACTTGTTCTGGGCCTCAGACTGGTCCACGGGAGAGACGTGTGAGGCGGACACACAGGTGCGTTTGCGTGTTGGTTGTGGGTGGATGGAGCTGGACGATGGGTGGGGGTGCGGATGCATTTGGGGACGAGAGCCGGGCATGAGGCAGCAGTGGACAGGGCTGTGAGACACCGTTACTGACCATGTTCTGGTTCTGTGAGCTACTGTTGAACCGGCCTGCTGCCCGCGCGCCCTGGACTGTGTGTCTCTGGGTGAGGGGCATTGAATGAACACAGGCCGGGTTATCAAAGGACCGTGCTTCTCCTGCACGTTACCAAAGAGCAGAGGCAGCTGGCTGCCCCGTTTCACACTCAAAGCACAGCAGTAAGACAACACCGCCTGGGAAGAACGCGAAGGTATTCACCAACTTATCCAACTGGTGTTGCAATCACAAAATGTAATGGCGCAACATTTTGGCGTGGCGTCGCAAATTTATGTTATTATTTTGCTACATTCTCAATCAATTCTGATGGAAATATTAATCGATAGACACAGACGTCCCATCACTTCCGGAATTTGTCTCCTGCTCCCTGACTCCTGGGAGTGGTCGGAAATCTCCTGCAAATCAGCAATCTGCACCACATATGGGAGGTGAAGTTTAGAAATTCACATTGTCCTGTCACAAATTGACGGACTGTAGTGAATTGAGGTGCAGTACTTACATCGACCTCACTCAGTACGACGTCGACGACGCTGCCGATGACAATCAGGAAGTCAAACACGTTCCAGGGGTCACCGAAGTATCCCTGCACAACGGGAGGAGAGACGGCGTAAAGGAAGGGACACAAGCAATCGCAAGCTGTTCATTACACCGTTAACTTGCCTCATCTGTTTCATGAAACAGAACTACTGCAAAGAAACCCTCCAAAATATCCCCGCTACATGAAATACCCCCTGGTTTCTTAATTGTGAATTATCTACTGGTATTAAAGGGGTTATTCATGTAATTTAATTTATTTATCTTTTTTTGGTCTGGAAACACAAGAATATGTATACAAGCTGCTTTTTAAATTAGAATTTTGTTTTTTTGCTTTACACTGCCATGCCCAAAAGGCCCCATAGTTCCCCATCACTGTAAAGCTCATGACGAATGGTGAATTTTAATGGGCTTTGAAACTCATGGTCAATCAAAAATATACAGTAAAGCTGAAATGATATTAAACAATCCTCCAGCAAGTGAACTCTCACTTCAGTCAGGACCACTGTTGCCAAAGGTAGAATCTTTATTAACAATCTTAGGCAATACAGTTACTGTTTGGTGGTATGGCTCAGTTCTGGAAGATCTCCCTGCCACCCCCCCCTCCCCCCCAGAGGGGTCCACACAGAACACATGCTTAGCACAGCAGAGATTAGTTGTACAGATCAAAAGGTACAGAGAATATCTTTGGATGTGGGTGGCAACCGGAGTACCCGGAGTAAACCCACCCAGACACAGGGCGAACATGCAAACTCCACACAGAAAGGCTCTGGTGAAATCACAGTGATAGGCCAACAACACTAATCTGCTGAGTCATCGGCTGATTCAGCCAGAGCAGCTTGACTCTCATGGCCTGCCAGAACTGCGCTGCCTTGCAAGGAGTGAATTTTTCCACTGTTGAGAGTGATCGCCATTATCTACAGCTATCAAGGGTTGAATTTGTTTGGGATTTTATTGGCTGAACCGTCTTCGGATAGGGAAGTGTTAATGGCTAATGCATTGCTGTTATCACGACTGGACCTTATATGAATTTCATTTAATGAATTCAACTGGGACGGATATAAGAGATTTTCTTACAGACTGGCTGGAGACACTCACCTTGGCTTTGAAGGCCATGAGTTTGAGGATCATCTCCACGGTGAAGAGCACGGTGAAGATCACGTTCATCATGTCGGAAAGTTTTGTCACGTGTTCTGACTGGTTACAGTGCTGCGCGTTTGGAGGGAGAAAAAACACCATCAGAGATCCCCCAAATTCAGGGGTCTTCAATATGAAGGACCGGTCATACGCACTCTTTGCAGTACATCCTATATGAGTTCTATTCAAATAGTGCTGTTAACCATTTCCACTTTGCCCCCCCTAGAGGAATTTCCACCTATTTTGGACTAGTCCTATAAAAAAATCTCAAAAACGATTTACTGCACACTATTTAATTTAAGTCTAGTTGAAGACTTAAATTAAAGTACCATTTGGGACAGAACAAATTTATGTCAGAGCATGTGCATACAGTGTACACAAAAGATAAACGAAAATACAAAGTTCACAAAATGATTTATGTTTTAATAGTTTAATAGCACTGAATATCTCAATTACTAAGTCAAGGACCAATCCAGAACTACTTTATATTTGTGCACAAACTTTAACATTTGGTAAAGATATCGGCATTCAAATTCCACAGAAGTATTGTATGAGTATAGTAACACTTTCTAACCAACCTGCATCTCAACCAGAGCCCTGTTAGCCAGTACAATTACAGGTTTATCTATAGCGAGTCCAAATCCTGTCTGTTACCACCTCATACGACATGGACGTGGGGTGGAATATAGGAGGAAAACTAACATAAAACTATTTACAAAATAGTACAATATTGGAATATACATAGACCAAAATCACTATGATATCACCAAACTCACGAATGTGCTAAAAAACAACTGTCCTCTTATATTGACCAATCCTTCAGAAACGTATGCCCAACAGCCATATAAATACCCCCAGTGTAAGCTGCACAGATTTATATCGGACAAAGTTTTGCCTGCAACGCAAATGTTCATTGGACAGCATAGTATGTATAGTAACTGGAAGCCCAGGTAGATGGCGTTGACTGTCTTTACTTACATGCTCAGGTAGATGGTGTTGTCATTGTTTACCTACATACCCAGGTAGATGGTGTTGGAATTTGCTTACCTACAAGCCCAGGTAGATGGTTTGTTTACCAACAAGCCCAGATAGATAGTGTCAGAGTTTGTTTGCCTACATTGCCAGGTAGATTGTGTTGGAGTTTGTTTTCCTACATGGCCAGGTCAATGGTGTTGAGTGTTTACCTGCATGAACAGGTCAATGGTGTTGAGTGTTTACCTGCATGAACAGGTCAAAGGTGTTGAGTCTGTTTACCTGCATGCCCAGGCAGATGGTGTTTCTGTGCGTACCTGCATGCTCAGGTCAATGGTGTATCTGTGCTTACCTGCATGACGAGGTCAATTGTGTTTATATGCGTACCTGCATGCCCAGGTCAATGGTGTTTATATGCGTACCTGCATGACCAGGTCAATGGTGTTTCTGTGCATACCTGCATGCCCAGGTCAATGGTGTTTATATGCGTACCTGCATGACCAGGTCAATGGTGTTTCTGTGTGTACCTGCATGACCAGGTCAATGGTGTATCTGTGCGTACCTGCATGCCCAGGTCAAGGGTGTTTCTGTGTACCTGCATGCCCAGGTCAATGGTGTATCTGTGCGTACCTGCATGCCCAGGTCAATGGTGTTTATATGCGTACCTGCATGCCCAGGCAGATGGTGTTAAACATGATGAGCAGGAACATGAGGTACTCGAAGTAGCAGGACGTCACCACATACCACACCCGGTACTGGTATGGGTTCTTAGGAATGTAGCACCGCAGGGGCCGGGCTTTCAGGGCATACTGCACACACTGACGCTGGGGGTCAAAGGTCAGACAGAGGGAGGGTCACTGCTGGAGGTGTGCCATTAAGATAAAATAATACCCATAATATCAGCAGATAAAAGACCTCCTACCTATTTGCATTTATCACCTCTCTGCTATTACCAATGATCTATCACCGTGTATGTCCTGTGTTTTACTGGGACATCCTGATATAGCTACTGGTAACTAAAGCTAGAAAAATGTAACTGTTGCTGCTATATTAACTGTATGAATAAGATTCTATTGATTTAACAGCTTGGCTAGTAAACATTGGTGTTCTGCTCTGGGTGGGTCGAAAAAGACCCTGTGGCTCAGGGGTGATGTGTCTTGTAGGGGTGAGGCTAAGTATTTATGCCTCCTGGCGGGTTGTGGCTCAGGCGTACCTGGCGGGTTGTGGCTCAGGCGTACCTGGCGGGTTGTGGCTCAGGCATACCTGGCGGGTTGTGGCTCAGGCGTACCTGGCGGGTTGTGGCTCAGGCATACCTGGCGGGTTGTGGCTCAGGCATACCTGGCGGGTTGTGGCTCAGGCATACCTGGTGGGTTGTGGCTCAGGCGTACCTGGTTCTTGTCCAGCTCGCAGTTCTTGTACTCCTGCTCACCCTGCTCCTGGAAGGTGACAATAACGAAGCCAACAAAGATGTTCATCATGAAGAAGGCGATGAGGATGATGTAGATGATGAAGAAGATCGATATGTCCACCCGATTGTTGTAAACGGGGCCCATGTCCTCAATGTCTGAGTCAATGGCTTTGTACAGGAGCCTGCAGAACAACACAAATGGCCCTCAGTACACCTTCAGAAAGACGGCGCCTTATTTCCCATGAAAATAATTTTTATAATTTTATAATTTTATAATTCAACTGCACCCTCAACTAATCCAGCCAGCCAGCCAGCCAGCAAGAAAGTCATATAAAATTTAGAAAGAGATGTAAAGTTTGATAAGGAAGCACCAGAGATTTTACAGCCAATGTTGATTATTGATTGAGTTTTAATTTGGGCTGTGATGTCAGATCCCAGTGTGAGATCCGGTGTCCTGCTCCACACTCACTGTGGCCAGCCCTCAAACGTGGACACGGTGAAGAGAGCCAGCATGCCGTTCAGCACGTTGTCGAAATTGAAGTCGCTGTTGACCCACTCGCGCTTTTGGATCACCATTTCCTGCAGAGTATTCTCCTTGTACCTAATGAACGTTCCCCTGGGAAAGAAACAACACACGAATCAGCAGAGCAGTCAAGAGAGGGAAAGAATCATTCTTTTACATGAATTTTAATCCAAAGCGACACACAATACTGTAAGTGCATTCCAAAAGTAATTGGAACAATGACAGAATGCAGGTCAGATCTACTGCAATACAGTAGCATTTCCTATAATCCATCAGTTTTACAAATCCAAGAACAAGTCTAGTTCACAAGGTAAGTAAAAGTCAGTGAAGTTATGGCATGACATAAACTAGTGCTAGATGAAGAAAGGTGTTTGGTTGGTACGATCCTGTTTCACTTATTATGATCCTTAATCAAATGGTGGATCAGTAATTGAGGGAGTATGGGTGGATCAGTAATGTAACTGCTGGTGACAGGGTCTTCCTTACTGGCACTCCATCTCAGTTATCTTAGAGGGATCTGTGCAACTGTAGAACTTGCCCTGGTGGAAGAGAAGAAAATGCATGTACTGTCAAGTGAATAAAATTATTAACTTTATTTCCAGTTAAAATCCTGTAGTAATACTAAAATCCATTTCATGGAGGATCTGACTTACCACACAGTTGAAACACGTTTAGATTGAGAAAATCCAATTCCAGCTTGACAAGTGTTTAAACAGTCATAAGCTTTCAGTAAATGAGCATGCACTGGCCTGCATCTTTAAAGCGGAACAGTGTCGGTTTCTTCTCTCACCTTGAAGAGCTGCACACCAATGCAGGCAAACATGAAGTCCAGCAGCATGGTGACCAGGACGATGTTTCCGATGGTCTTGATGGCCACAAACACACACTGGACCACGTGCTAATTGAGAGGAAGCAAATGCACACAGATCAGACTCCTATTCCCTGCCCAGAGTTTTCCCTTGCCACTGTTGCCCTTGGCTTGCTCTTGTGGGGCTTCAGGCCAGGGCTTTCTGTGGTGATATGGACTATGCAAATATATTTTTATTTGATTTGACCTAGCTGGCCAAAAAGATAATGATGCAATTCCTGGTATTGGACTGGAATATCAGTTCCTCACCTTATTCAACTGAACTGTGTGGGGTGGTAGAGCCCTTCAGACCCTAACTGTATGCGAGAGACTGGACTGTGTGGGGTGGTAGAGCCATTCAGACCCTAACTGTATCTGAGACTGGAATATGTGGGGTGGTGGACCCCTACCTTCAGACCCTTGGCTCGGTTTATAGCCCTCAGGGGCCTCAGCACCCTCAACACCCTGAGAATCTTCACCACAGAGATGGCACTGGACCTGCAGGAGAGAACCACGGCCACAAGATGTGTCACACATCTTTAGAGGACCAACAGTGCCCGCCCATCTCCCCGTTCAAGCAAGCAACCAGAGCCGTCCCTCCAACTAGGCAGATCTTCTTGCCCATGGCCTACATCAGTCATGTCAAGTATCATTTTCATCAGAAGGTGCAGATGTTTTGGACGGGCCCCAAATAATTTTTGCCAACATAAATCTTATCTATGTTTTTTTTTACTATCAGGATATTACACCTAGATATCTCAACTGCCATTTTTATCTTGACCTTTATGATCTATGAAATGTATTATCACTGAAAGAAATGTATTCAACAATGTTCAGTTTAGACAGCTGAATGCATGGGTCATTTTTCATGTATAAAATGAGCATCGTCTGAAAGAGCTGAACTTACTCCATTCCCATGGAGAGGAGAGACACGCTCACAACAATCAGGTCCAGGATGTTGAAAGAGTTCCGACAGAAGGAGCCTTTGTGCAGGAAGGCACCGTATGTAGTCATCTGCAGTCACACACAAGGTCACACAAGGTTAAATGGATCTACAAGCCTGGGACTTCTGTATGTACATCAACAGAGTTCTGCAGTAACTCTCTTACCTTGAGCACAATTTCAACGGTGAAGACTGATGTGAAGACAATGTCGGCATAAGCCAGGATCTGGGTGGACGGGCAGGGAAAAAACAGATAAAGGTGTTTGATGCTTTTCTGCATGTATCACATGTCTGTTCACCCCAGTACCCCACTCCTGTCTGCCCCACCATCAAGGGAGTCATTGGTTGAAGAAGCTGACCTTGTTCCTGAAGGAAAATGGATCGATAGGATCTTCAGCAGCCAGAGACATGCTGCTGAGTAGGATGAAGAGGAGGATGAAGTTGGTGAAGGTGGTGGCGTTGATGATCCGGTGGCATAGCTTACGAAACCTGTGACAAAGGGAGATAGACCATTCTAGACCACTCTATAACCTTCAATGATCAACATTGAGCTCACTTCATTAACCTGGACCTGATCTAGACCACTTCATTACCATCTCTCATCTGTGAGAGACACTGCAGAGTAAAACCACTCACCATATAATCTCTAGATAATCATGCAATCCCTGCATTTCTCTGGAATCAATTCAGGGTAAGTCAAGGAAATAAGATTGTAACACAAGCCTATCAATTAGATTTTTAAGATCAGGTTCATTTTAGTTTTGTCTGTAGCAGTAGGTATAATAGTTGGTGAAGGTCATCTGGCCCTTCTACAGGGGACTGACTTGTTCTGTGGTCCAAAGATGAAGAAGGAACTGGCATCTGGCATGGGCACCGCCTTCTCTTTTAACTGCAGGTCAGCCATAGGGCGTGGCCTGGGACTGATTGGGATTTCTGGCTCCTCCTCTTCATCGTCACCTACCAAATAAAGAGGGGAGAAACCGTTATTTGACTTGACAATGCAAATCACAACAGAGCCAGCAAACCCACAGGATGTGGTCCTGGAAGGTGACTTTCAATGGGTTTTGCTCCTATTACTTCAGAATCTAACTCAACTAAAAATCTTCAACCAGACCTGGGTTAATTTTATTACTTTATAAGCTGGTATATTTGAATTACACTCCTGGTAAATATCCTGTTTCAACAAAACATGATACTTACTAAAAGGTGCAATCATTTGAAAGAAGTATCCAAGATCAGCATGGATTTTACTTGGGCTTAAAGCTTAAAAAATGTCAAATAATTATGTGGCTCATGTGTTTTCTCTGATTATGTGTAGTTGCCTGTCACTTGTTCTAACATGGATTTTACATACGAACACAGAGGATAATAAAGTTGGTTTAAGGTTAATTACCTGGAAAATCGGCTGGAGGGAATGGGTCCTTAACTTCATTTACATTTGATTCAAACTCGTCCACTTTCAGCTGAAAAATAACATTTTGTTTACTTGACTCCACTCAATCATTTACTATTAGTCAAAGGAAAACCATCCTACAGTATCTGCGCAAAAATACCCTGCACAATAGAAAATCAAAAAACCTTAAAACATGGAGCCACCATTACATTGAAATCAATCACCACTCTACTGCTGGGCTTGAGAACCTCAAGACCAGGATTGGAAACCTGTCTCATCTATAAAAGATCAACCTGTGTAATCACTCTTCAGGAAGAGAGAGAACCAGCTTAACATGGGGGCAGGATGACTGATGTAATCACTCCTCAGGAAGAGTGAGAACTATTCTAACATGGAACAGACTAACCTTGGCTGTGGTGGGGATCCCCTCTGCTTTAGCCCTCTGCTCTGCCAGCTTCTTCTGCAGCAAAGCCTTCTCCTCCTCTGGAGACTTGTCGGGAATGAGTGTTCTGAGAGAGTGAAGGAGGAACAATGGAAAGAGTGAAGAGGAATGAGGTGGAGCAACAGGCTAAGATGCAGCCGACTTGCGGTTGCAGTTCGTCGCTGTTGCACACCGAGGACCGGGGTTCGATTCCCGGGCCTGCCAAAAGCCAAGTTCTCGTGGCTCTCGTGGAGCGGCACAATTGGCTCGCCGCTCCAGAGGGAGGGACTTTGCAGGGTTAGTGGATCGCCGTGCACAACAGCACCCTGGGCGCCTTGGAATCACGGTCACGAGCATGAGATGAGTCGGCTTGAAGACGGCGTGTTGTTCACCGATCGGCAGATCCCTTCAGGCCGCCGAGGGGCGGGGTGTGGGCGGTGTATCCCCCAGCTAACACTAATTGGATTACATAGGCTGCAACTGACTACCAAATTGGGAGAAAAAGGGAAAAATCTGAAATAAAAAAATAAAAAACCCAGAAAAACAAGGACTGTTTTGTTGTCAGCTCCCTGTGAGATCGTAATTAAAATAGAGCCTGCACACCCGCACTAAATATAATTCTTGATTAGTATCAAACAATGTTTCGACCCATAGTGGATCTTCATCAGGTCAAGTTTGGTTCACTATGTGTCGAAACGTTGTTTGATACTTGAGTTTGGGTGTGTACATTGAGTTTGGGTGTGCAGACTCTACATTAATTATAATCGCTACTACCCTATAGCCTTGCACCCTGGTCGATGTACGTATCACGATATTATTTTACTGCTAACCCCCTATGAGATACCAGTTTCCAGGGCGCACCTGAGCAGTTCAGCTCCCCGCCCTCACCTGAGCAGTTCAGCTCCCCGCCCTCAGCTGAGCAGTTCAGCTCCCCGCCCTCACCTGAGCAGTTCAGCTCCCCGCCCTCACCTGAGCAGTTCAGCTCCCCGCCCTCACCTGAGCAGTTCCTTCACTCACCTGAGCAGTTTCCTGCGCTGCTTCTCAACAGCTTTCTCCCGCTGAGCCGAGGTCAGGCTCTCTGCCTCTGCCAGGTTGTCCACAGCGATGGCCAGGAAGACATTCAGGAGGATGTCTGAGCAAACCGTCAAAGGAAACAATACCAGCCAAGACCTGCACGTCACCAGAACCACAGACTGAATCATGGTTCTTATCAGCAGCACCAGCCTGAAAAGAAGCGCAAGCACGAGGATGCTCAATGCCAACGGGCCCTTACAGATACATATCCACTCATAAACCACAAATAAACACTATTTTAATACAGACACAGCCAGAACTATTCAGACACTGCTGTTTTGTCAGTGTGATCTTAAGCTTATTGCAGCATTGTTACCCTTTAGATGTTGACGTTGTGTCCCTGTGCAGTAATGCTCCTAGACATGGCTGGGTCCATAGCCCATGGCTGGGTGGTGCTTGGCACACTGGTCTTAAATGTTACATCTTTAATCAAACCTGAGGGCCTGCACTTGAGGGACTAAAGCTGGGCTAGGCCAGGCCAATCCAGAGCTCCTGGCAGTCAGGCAGCATGAATCAATCAACGGAATGAATCAATCAAATTGTATGCATTCCAGTTTGTTGCCATGGATACAGTTGCCGCAGACGAAGAGAATGACGAAGTAGATGCAGACCAGGATCCCAGGGAAGACTGGTCCACCATAAGCCATTATTCCATTATACATCAGGGAGTTCCAGTCCTCTCCTGTGAGGATCTGATCAAAACAAGATGAGTGGTGTTGTGAGTCATTCTTAAGCATTGATTGTCAAAATTAAAACATGCATTTATCTTCCACTGCCATAAACTGCCCCGGAATGTTTGGGAAAGGTGCAGGCCTGAAGAGAGCACCTGGAAGACGCTGATGAGGGCTTGGGGGAAGTTGTCGAAATTGCTGCGCTGCACCTCCTTGTCTGGGAAGTTGAATTTGCCTCCAAACACCTGCATGCCCAGGAGGGAGAAGATGACGATGAAGAGGAAGAGCAGGAGGAGCAGGGAGGCTATGGAGCGCACGGAGTTGAGCAGGGAGGCGACAAGGTTGCTAAGTGATGTCCAATACCTGGGACACAGAGAGTCAGAGACACAGAGAGTCAGGGACACAGAGAGTCAGAGACACAGAGTCAGGGACACAGAGTCAGGGACACAGAGTCAGAGACATCGAGTGAATCAGAGATTTAGAGGGTCAGAAAAACAGGAGGTCAGAGACATAGAGAGAGTCAGAGATTTAGAGGGTCAGAGACAGAGGGAGGAGAGTCTGGAGAGGGTATGGAGGGGTGTGGATCAGGAGTAAGATACTGCATCTGTGCTCTTGAGTGGGACAGTCTAAACTCCAACAGTAAGTTTGTGTGACATGCCCTATATTCAATGTGAGGAATGTAGAAAATAAGCTCTTTAGCACACTGGACACACAAATAATAACACAATGACAATACTGGAAAGGGAATGTCATATCAACAGTCAAGCAGGTTCCAAAGCAGCTTCAAATTTCCATGACCTCACCAACAGCACATATAAACTTACTCCTGATCTTTATCTGGCCTGGGTAAAATATGTATTATAAATATTCT
This sequence comes from Conger conger, assembly GCF_963514075.1. Taxonomy (NCBI): domain Eukaryota; kingdom Metazoa; phylum Chordata; class Actinopteri; order Anguilliformes; family Congridae; genus Conger; species Conger conger. Next base: position 5,411,721 of record NC_083769.1, read on the forward strand.
GGCCTCTTTGGAAGCCAGAAAAAACATTCCTGTGGATTCCTGATAATTGTATAATCATATGAAATAACAATTTTGTTTTGAAAATAGAATATTGGTGAACATGAATGTTTCTTTTCAATTTTATGATTTTTACTGATCTGTTTCAAATAATTATTTTATCCAGATCTGGGGTTTATTTCATTCTTTTAAGAAGAGCATTTAATAATCAATTTTAGGCATGATGAGTGCAAGAAATGTTGAAATTCAGCCTTACTTAAGAGGAAAATAACTGTTAATGGGGACATTCACAAGAAGGGGTAATGGTCTAATATATTTGTGTGAGTTCTATATCATGTGAGATTTACGTACTGTATATATCACAGGTGCGAAAGATGCAAGACCCCACTTTCTTCAGTCTCAGTTATTTGTAGAAATGAAACATAAGCACAGTCTTGGCGAATGATCTGGTGGTTTTTTACGTACTTGGTGATCTTGAAGAGACGCAGCAGGCGAATACACCTGAGCACAGAGACGCCGAGGGGGGACATGATTTCGGTCGACACCAGGATGATCTCCAGGATGCCCACGGTCACCACGAAGCAGTCGAAGCGGTTGAAGATGGACATGAAGTAGGCGGGCAGGCCGAAGGCGTACATCTTCAGGAACATCTCCACCGCAAACAGGGTCAGCAGCACCTTGTTAGCATTGTCTGGGGAAGGGAACGGAACGTGAACAAATAGGGACAGTTAGCTTCCATCCATCCATTATCTGAACCCGCTTATCCTGAACAGGGTCGCAGGGGGCTGGAGCCTATCCCAGCATACATTGGGCGAAAGGCAGGAATACACCCTGTACAGGTCGCCAGTCCATCGCAGGGCATACACACCATTCACTCACACACTCATACCTATGGGCAATTTAGACTCTCCAATCAGCCTAACCTGCATGTCTTTGGACTGTGGGAGGAAACCGGAGTACCCAGAGGAAACCCACGCAGACACGGGGAGAACATGCAAACTCCGCACAGAGAGGCCCCGGCCGACGGGGATTCGAACCCAGGACCTCCTCGCTGTGAGGCGGCAGTGCTACCCACTGCACCATCCGTGCCGCCTGACAGTTAGCTTTTAAAATACAAAGCTGTATGGCACCCATTCATTAACAAAACACACAATCGAAAAGCAGCCTCCAGTCTCTCCACGGGCCTCCGCGGGACGCACCTTGCAGGATGGTGAGTGTGTCGGGCTGGTGGTGGTGCTCGGTGGCGATGGCCAGGGTGTTGAGGAACACGAGCAGCATCACCAGCCAGTAGAAGGCCTTCGACTTGACCCACGTGTGGCACTTTCTGCGGAAGAAGCGGTTCCAGTGACGTCCACGGCGACTAGAGGGGGAGAATGGGGAAACGGTCTTACTGTTGTGACCCACAAGCTCTGCTCAAACTCAGCCACTTCCAGGTCAGATGTAGTGGGGCAGCCTGTAGCGTAGTGGTTCAAGCAAATGACTGGGACAGGTAAGGTCGGGGTTCGAATCCCAGTGTAGCCACAATAGGATCTGCACAGCCGTTGGGCCCTTGAGCAAGGCCCTTAACCCTGCATTGCTCCAGGGGAGGATTGTCTCCTGCTCAGTCTAATCAACCGTATGTCGCTCTGGATAAGACCATCTGCCAAATGCCAATAATGTAATGTAATGCCACTGCCAGAGTTGGCCATTACTGTGTCACACTCACTAGAAGTAAACAAGTCGGCTCATCCCCTCCTTCTCATAGAGGCTGCCCGTCTCTGAGCCCCCGTCTTCCAGAGGAAGCAGCCCTGCCAAAGGGAAAGCAGAACTGCATTACGGGAGCGCATAGTATCAATAACCTGAACAGAAACATACAGTAAAATACATAGTTCTGATGATTTTAGCTTGAGTTCTAATATCTCCAAAATAATGAGTATATTATACTCCCAAGGAAGAAAAACATGGTACGAATGCGATATGGGTAAAACTCACCTTGGCCCTCCTGGTCGTTGTCCATGACCTCGGCATGGGTGATCCAGTCCATGTAGCCCTTCAGGTCCTCATCCAACTGCTGCCGCTCACGCAGTTTCTGAAACTCGCCTCGCGATTTGGCCTTCTCTCGCTCCTTAGTGAACTCCCTGAGAGACAGCGGGATGGTAGAGAGGTCAGTGACAATCGGGGAGGAAAGGACGAGGGAAGGGGAGAGAGGAAGGGAGAGAGGGTGAAAAATATAAATAATGGAGGATGGTTGTATTGTTTAAGAAGGGAGTCCTCAGTGCTGCTTCTGAAGCAGGTGATTTGGACCGAGGGACACGCACCCACTGAGCACACCCAGAACCAAATTGAGCACGAAGAATGACCCCAGCAGGATGAGGGTCACAAAGTAAACCCAGGGCCACTCGTTCCCGATGGCATCATTCACCTGAGAGAGAGAAAGAGAGAGAGAGAGACGTGCAGGACGATCAGTGAACCCACAATGCATCCTCACTGGAGCAAGATGCACCATTCCAGATACTGTTTCACCTTTTAGAACTTCTAAATTCCTTCAGATTACTGGCAACTTTAAAATAAATGTATATTTTCCAATATTCTGAAAAAATAATGATTTTATCAGATTGTAAATGTAATCAAATTTTTTTGTTTATGTAATGGCACGTTTTGGTGAAAATCCTCATAATCATAACTGGAATACTTCAAACACTGGACAACATACCCCTGGGAATTTTCAACAGATTTTAACACGTTCTATTTGATATCATGTCTGAAGGTTGAAAATGTTTAAAAATTGGTATTGGACCCAGGTTAGGAGCCTTCAGCCCATCTGTGGTGAAGCGCAAAGCGAGGCAGGAGTACCCAGTAGAGCACGTCGGTCCAGCTCTCCATGGTGATGCACTGGAACACGGTGAGCATGGCGAACCCGAAGTTGTCGAAGTGGGTGATGCCGTGGTTGGGTCCCGCCCAGCCCGCCCGGCAGTCCGTCCCGTTTATGGTGCAGCGGCGTCCGTTACCCGCCTGGGCGCACGGCGCGGGCTCCTCGTTCTCATTGACCGCGATGATCTCTGGGGAAACAGGCAGTCCATCAACTGTCCATTTTGTATACAGCAGCACCGTTTCACACCATCACATGCTCACCAGTTAAAAAAGACAAGCTGGTGGCATGGTGTGTGAGTGTGTGTGTGAATAGCTGAATGAGAGGCATAAATTGTACAGCGCTTTGGATAAAGGTGCTATATAAATGTAGACAAGAACTATTCAACCTCCTTTTTTAAACCTTCAATAACGGAACCAAAGTGTGACTAGTTCTCACATGACAGTCAGTGTCCACAGCAGCAATTAAAAGTGGCATTCCAAAAAACCAGAGGGCTAAAAGTGGCATTACGGTATGATCACACATGGTCCCATGTATGTGGATATCACTCAGAGCAGCTGCTGGAGGCTGGATCCTTTAATCCATCTCAACTCTGCTGGATAAGAGCTCTCTCACACACATCTCACACTGCCATTACTTAGGGGTATAATAGCTATAAATGAACACTGGTTTAATCTTTTGTTTTCCTTTCTCACTTCTTACAGCATATTTTTTTATTTTGGACATCATTGAAAGCTAACTGGGAGGATTCTATTACAGTATTTATAGCAACTGTTATAGTACTGTTATTCTACTGTTAATTCTGATCCATTCATTGACTCTTACGTTAATCACACAAAATTCCTTCACACACAATGTGACTTTTCCTCCACATCTCGATTTGCATTAATGTGTCAGAGACTTTTACAAATGTACAAATCCAAGTGTCTAGACTGCCTCTTTTGCCAATCCAGTCGCACTCAAACTGTGGGTAAAATGTCAGATCATATAGAAGACTTGCTAATAGAATAACTAAAAGCAGATATTGCCAGGAAGTCCAGGAGAAGAGAGAGTCATACTATTCATATTCACTTTCATGGATGGACATCCAGAGCAGCCATATTAAACTCTGCACCTGTTAGAGTACATGCACTATATTAATATTAGAGGTACAATAGGTAAGACTTTTGTGTTAAAACATTGTTACAAGACCATTGTAAATCCCTTCCTATCATTGAAAAAGGGTCACTGAAATGTTGACTCAGTCACACTGGGACTACAGTCCTTAAATTTGGGTTTCAAAATATACAGTTGACGGCCCGACAGTTATTATTGTACAGAATAACTGTACAGTAATTCAAGCTCATTGGTTGAAAATTGATTCTAATTACTACAGCCAATGGCGTTTCAACATCAGCGCATTTACAGAGAAGGGGGAGGGATAAACAGTGTTGTGGCTTGAAGGTCTTTGTTGCTGCTATTCCTCTCTTGACCATTAGAAGTCCAAAATTACCTATTGTACCTTTAAGCTGCACATTAGTTGTCTTGAGCTCAGCCAGTTTCAAACCACTGACCTGTGCCAGTGTAGTAGCAGGTCTTATGCATCTTGCACTTGAAGAGTTCTAGGCCCATGATGGCATAGATGGTGACCATGAAGAACACCAACAAGGCAATGTGCAGCAGTGGCAGCATGGCCCTCAGGATGGAGTTCATCACCACCTGCAGGCCTGGAGGGGAACAGCAACTGGATTTAAAGGCTGTCCATACAGAGTCACTCATCAGGACCCATGGAGTTCTCTTCTTTAAACAGCCATTCCAGAGGTCATTCTTTAATGGAATGGTGAAAGTCACTCCTAGTATGTACAAACCATGGCTAATGTTAACACATTTGTAGAACTTAACATACATACAAAATATTTAACAGGGAGAAACACAAGAGGCTGTGTTTTTATGCTTTTATCAAGCTGGGTTTGGTGCCTTAATGAATTTGTACATAACTGCAATTTTATGTAGCCAGTCATCCAGCGTGAGAGTGAATGGGTGAATGAAGGCAGGTAAACAATTATGGCAAATTATATGAGGGTGAATATATGAGTGAAAGGATGTTTGAGGGAGGAGGTGAGAAGTCAGTGGGCAGGTTTGAGGGTGAGTATGAAAGGTTGTGAGGGTGAAAGGATGAAGGTTGTGAGGGTGAAAGGATGAAGGTTTGAGGGTGAAAGGATGAAAGTTTGAGTGTGAGTATGAGAGGTTGTGACAGTGAAAGGATGAAGGTTGTGAGGGTGAAAGAATGATGGTTTGAGGGTGAGTATGAGAGGTTGTGAGGGTGAAAGGATGATGGTTTGAGGGTGAGTATGAGAGGTTGTGAGTGTGAAAGGATGAAGGTTGTGAGGGTGAAAGGATGAAGGTTTGAGGGTGAGTATGAGAGGTTGTGAGGGTGAAAGGATGAAGGTTGTGAGGGTGAGTATGAGAGGTTGTGAGGGTGAAAGGATGATGGTTTGAGGGTGAGTATGAGAGGTTGTGAGGGTGAGTATGAGAGGTTGTGAGGGTGAGTATGAGAGGTTGTGAGGGTGAGTATGAGAGGTTGTGAGGGTGAGTATGAGAGGTTGTGAGGGTGAGTATGAGAGGTTGTGAGGGTGAGTATGAGAGGTTGTGAGGGTGAGTATGAGGTTGTGAGGGTGAGTATGAGAGGTTGTGAGGGTGAAAGGATGAAGGTTTGAGGGCGAGTATGAGAGGTTGTGAGGGTGAAAGGATGAAGGTTTGAGGGTGAGTATGAGAGGTTGTGAGGGTGAGTATGAGAGGTTGTGAGGGTGAGTATGAGAGGTTGTGAGGGTGAGTATGAGAGGTTGTGAGGGTGAGTATGAGAGGTTGTGAGGGTGAGTATGAGAGGTTGTGAGGGTGAAAGGATGATGGTTTGAGGGTGACTCTGACTCACTGGGCACGCCGGAGACGAGGCGCAGCGGCCTCAGGACCCTGAACGCTCTCAGGGCCTTCATGTCGAACCCGCCTCCCTTCTCTTCCACATGGACCCCGGATATTTTATTAATGGTGTCCAGGGCAAGCGTGAAAAGCCTGAGAGAAAGGCCAAAGAAGGCCTAATAAATAAACCTGTCCCTCACCAGAGGCATGAGGCACTACAAAACCTGTGCAGACATTAGGGCTGTTTCAATTGTAACACGTGTAGAAGAAGTTTTCATTGTCATGCAGTGTGCCTCCTGTCCTACAGGTGGTGCCGGATCAGAATACCACTTCCCTTGTACTTTTACTTCTATATCTGTCTGTGAGACTTTCAGATCTGGGAGTATTACCCTCATCGTGCTACAGATGTGGTTTGCTTCCGTATAGGTAAATAAAATAGAGACCAACAGCATTAATTCTAATTGTGTTCATTGTTATACACAATGCAGAGAAAGGGAACTAATTAAAGTTCCACGACACACAGTACATCCAGGTAAAGGCTATCCAACCTGCTCACAACGGTAAAATCCAGGTAAAGGTTATCCAAACTGCGCACTGCAGTAAAATCCAGGTAAAGGTTATCCAACCTGCTTGCTACAGTAAAATCCAGGTAAAGGTTATCCAAACTGCTCACTACAGTAAAATCCAGGTAAAGGTTATCCAAACTGCTCACTACAGTAAAATCCAGGTAAAGGTTATCCAAACTGCTCTCCCATCCCCCACACAGTCCGCCTGCGATTGCCTTACCCCATGAACACGATGACAAAGTCCAGTATGTTCCAACAGTTTCGTAAGTAGGCTCCTTCGTGGAACAGAAACCCATATGAAATTATTTTGAGAAAGCACTCCAATGTGAAAATGATCAGAAAGATGTATTCCAGGCCCTCCTGTAAAAGATAAGAGGGAACAATTAGGGACCTTTTCAGGTAATATCGTACAAAAGGCTGTCTATAGTCTACTCTTTAATCATCCAAGACCCAGCAGAAAATACACTTAAGTATTTACATTTTTCCCATAACACAAGTATCTTGGATGACAAATACAGTGGGTTGCATTACTGGCATCCCTGACAGACAATGCACAAAACCTAAAAAATACAATATACAATATTTTATTGTGATAAACTCAAAATGCCAACATGTAATAAAAAATAGATTCCACCAAAATCAAGGTTTCATAATTATTGGCACCCCTGGTTTAGTACTTCATAGACCACTGGCCTACTTCTGGTAAAACAGGAAAATAGCATGGAGCCTATGTTCCAAATTTAACGTGTTTCAATATTTTCAACATTTCATATGCAATGTGGTATTATAACTGTACAAACATTTTTAACCACATACATGTTAGGTGGGAACAACACAGATGTAATACATAGAAACACAACTACATTTTATGAAAAATGGTTTAGGGGTAACATTTGAGTAAATACTCTACTATGAATTTTACAGACATATAATCCTATGAAATTTGAAATGTCTTTATGGTACATTAGCATAAATGGTATTTGTATCGTGAATAAAGCATTTAACAATAAACGTATTAGACTAATTTTATCTGGCAGCACTCACTCAATGGGGTTCCTGCTAATCAAGTCGTCTGTACTAACATCATTCATAAATGTTATCCTTGCAGTAGTATCCAGTGCATATTCCATCATTTTGACCCAATTTAAAATATCATATTGGCAAAAGATTGGATAAATCACTGAATATATGCTGGGCCCCATTTGATAGTTTTCCCATCTCTTCTTACACATAGGATATAAAAACCAAACAGACACCTTCTCTCGAGTTTCACTTCCAATTTAAAAATAGAAAAAAAGCACGCTAAAGTACACAGGCCAAGCTGACTCGTCTGTTTGCAGAGGTCGCCTAAGAAAGTGTGACAAGAGGGTAACTTCCTGAACTCCAGTCACTACATCTGAGGTATTGAGTGCAACTATTCTTCTGAACACCTCTGAAGAAAAAATGTCAGCTGCAAAGCATCACTTGCCAGGCCAGCTAGCATTGCATATTGTAATATACTTTCCAAGAGTAAACTACAGTAACAAGTAGGCGAAGTAGGACCAAAGCAATCGTTATTTTATAAAATAAAAAAAAAGCAAACCATTGCAACACGCATCCCTTGTCATAGCAATACATTCTTACCATCGGTGTGTCAACAACATTTTGAACACGTCAGGATATTTTACCATTCCTTCACAAGCCATTTGTTGATATCATGTAGCCGACCCAGCATATGTAAGTACTAATTTGCCCTTTGCTGGATAGCTACTGGTTAAAGGGGGGTTACAGTGTGAAACAGTAGGGTATAGCCTACTGGACAGCGTGTTTTGAAGTGAGTGTCTCTCTCTCTCTCTCTGTACTATCGGCCGAAAGTATGAATGTGCGGAGTGAACTAATTAATGTGTTGCCGTCCGTGGGCTATGCGTTCCACTGGCAGACGCGGAGTCTGTGATCAAAACAACACCATGTATGGCCTCTGTGCTGCCGCTGTCTGTACACACTGAAGCCGTCAAGGCTGCGCTATCGCTGCAGACGCTGACACGCCGGGGAGATGTCCTGCGCCAAACACCGTTAAGCAATCCACTGCGTACACCTGTTCGCTGGGGACGAGCCAAAATAACTACACCTACATCCTTCACGATGACAACCACAATGACGATGGCACACGGTGAAGCTATCAGGTTATATTTTCTGCCTTTAAAATCTCTCACTCCGGAAAAACCCCTCTTTGTAACTTTGTAGCATTTTTTTAAACCTTCCATCTAATCATCCCCAGATTCAATTGCCAAAAACGATGTTCACTTCCATTCCACCTCGGTGTGGTGCATTTTCTGGTGCATCACTCAGGTGGTAATGCTACACGTTGGTGGTGGTTGAGGCAGGTTTCCCCCACAGCACTGTAAAACGCTTGGAGTGTCTAGAAATCATGTATATCAATGCAATGATCCATCTATCTATCTTGTAGGGAAATATATAATCCAAGTGCTGAACAGGTGAGCTGTTTTGGCACTTGAATGCAGTGAGTGCATCTGGCCAAGGGCTGGTGCTGTAGTTGACCTACTTTGGCCCACATTTGGAGGTTCTGTGGGGGCCAGCTCTGGTTACGGGGTTGTACTCAGGAATGGCAGACTGACTCCCAGAGGGTAGGGAGAAGGATATCATCCTTAAGCAGTGAGATCAGTGCTACTACAGGGTCTGAGTGATGAGTGTGTTGAGCAGGACCTAACTAAATAAAAACTGGCTGTAGCATTCTTTTATCAGAAGTGCCAATTTATTTAGAAAGCCTATTTGGCTTACGCTAAAATTCCAAGTATTGCCTAATTGATAAGAATTTACAGTATTACAGTATTATACATATTAAATGGGGGAAGATATTGTATTGTAAAAGACGGAGTCTTTTTCCAGTTAATGGCCAATCAGCTTTGCCCAGTGTATTTGGAACAGTAGAATGTCCATGGCAGTTGTAAATGACTTGTCTAGCCTATCCTATCTTTCACAATAATACTGTGAGAAAAGCACCCGTACCTGAAAATTGGATGGACATTTGGAAAATATTCCAAAACATATTTAAATATGCAGAATCTATCAATATATTTATATGTTTAAATATATTATACACCAATTTCAATGTTTGGATTAATCTTGGACAATAATCCAGAAGAAGATAGAAGATACCTGTGCAAGTAGGTGGATATGCATGTCTAAGAATACGCTTGGATGAATATTTAAATGGAGGGAAGTTAATATATATTTTGGGTCTGTACTCATGTTTATGAATTAGTAACTGTATTCCCACAGCAGCGTCAGACCCACAGAGAGGGCTGGGGGCTCAGAGGTACTCTAAATATAACGCATTAAAACCCGAAACAGAATGGGCCCGTCTGCACGCTAGCGCCCGGCTGTCCTTTCAGCTCTAGAATATCGGGCACATTCCTCATCTGCCCTCATAAAACGACCCGTAGCCATCTCACTATGAAACGACCCATCACCATCTCACTATGAAACTACCCGTAGCCATCTCACTATGAAACGACCCGTAGCCATCTCACTATGAAACGACCCGTAGCCATCTCACTATGAAACGACCCGTAGCCATCTCACTATGAAACGACCCGTAGCCATCTCACTATGAAACGACCCGTAGCCATCTCACTATGAAACGACCCATCACCATCTCACTATGAAACTACCCATCACCATCTCACTATGAAACTACCCATAGCCATTTGACTGTCATGACGCGATGCCGTGCCTCAAATACCTACATCAGTCAAAATATTAATTAAAAAATGATACCTGTTTTACTACAATATACTGTCCCAAAGATTATTGAACAATCTAAAGGAAATATAAAGTAATTCAGTGTGCTCCTAATTTCAATCTATTCCTCAATAAACAAAAATCAGAGGTTAGCCTGTAGCTTAATGGCTATGGTACATGCCTGGGACCTGGAAGGTTGGTGGGTGGAGCTACGATAAGATCTGCACAGCTGTTGAGCTCTTGAACAAGGCCCTTAACCCTGCATTGTTGCAGGGGGGATTGTCCCCTGCTTAGTCTAATCAACTGTAAGTTAAAAAAAGCATAAGCTAGATAAGAACTAAGTTATTATTTATAATTGATGTTCAGTTGTGCTCAGATTTCTCTGCTGAAGTGGGTAATGGAATAATAATGGAGTGAGCGAGTCCTGGTACAGCAGTAGTCCAGAGCAGCAGTCTCATGTGGCAGGTTAGGAAACAGCTGACCTTTAACCACATTCTCTCAGCACCTCAGGCAACAGCACCCTCCTGTCCTCCCATAGGCTGCTGCTCGGTGAGGTCATAACTGTTCAATGAGGTCATAATCAGAAAGGGGGCTCATGGGTTTGCACAGAAGGGTCATGTGATCAGGCACAGGCGGTCAGATCCCACCGATACAGGCAGCGGCCCACACAGAAGCCTCTGAATTCCCCTGCCTCCCAGCTGTCAAACGCCCAGCTTTAATTTACAGTGAGGCACCTGTGTACACATGAGTGGGCCTCAGGAGTTATTAAGCTGAAAGCCACTGGCCACACATTGCAATAGGCCAGTGATCATCAACTCTGGCCCTTGAATCCAAATCCAGTCCTGGTTTTCTTTTCTTCTTTGTAATTAGTGCTACTGATTGGCCAGACTCCCAGGCAGAGGGAGGGTGAAGAGTGCAAGCCAACTGTGTGTTGGTTCGGCTATCTATCTCCACTCCTGTGAGCATATGTGTACAAATTCATACAAATACTCAGTAGTGGGAGTTATGGAATGTTATTTTGCCCATTCTGAATAAAATTCAGGCAATGCGATTCACATAAAGTAGACAATGAATCCTATTACCAAAATAGAACAAAAATATTTACTAGCTTGCATTGCTTTAATTATGACTCTCTGATTTGTACTAGCCTGGTCTGGCTAATTCAACTGGCTGAAAACTCCCCTAACGACAAAGCAGGGGCCCCCCACCACAACAAGTGCTTGATAAACCACCACAGTGTTACCATCACAACACAACATCAGCAATCATAATGCAATCATCTTACACGGTTCTTTACAGAAACATTACAGGAACATTGGAGGACTATCCCTCATTCAGCAAGATGAGGTGGCACATCTAAGACTGCACTATTCACTACGCTTCTCTTGGCCTCACCGCAACCGCAGATTGGCTGGGAGCTGCAACCCCACGGCGATGCCCGGTGATAATCGTGTGCTGAATAACAGGTATCTGTACAATTTGCAGGGTCATGACTCCTGTGAGCAGGAGATGGAGCCCAGGCGATCCTCTTTAGGAAGCCCTGCTGAGAGGTCCCGTGCCTGGGCTTGTGTTTGGGCCCTTGGGGTCAGGGGTGGATGGAGGCTGGAGGGCACTCACCAGGCTGGAGTTTGTGTTGTTGGTGTCTTCCTCTGGCATGGGCAGGAACACGGCCAGGGCCACGCAGTTGGCGAAGATGGTCAAGAGAATGATGATCTCAAAGGGTCTGGAAGTGAACGCTGAGGAAAAGGCTCGGGACAGAACCAGGAAAACTGCACACAGCACAGTACAGCCCACTTCAGCACAGTACAGCCCACTTCAGACTGCACACTCCCCAGAGGCTCGTTTACAACCTTTTTCAAGATGGAGGGGGGTTAACCCAGTGGTGAAGTATTTCAGTATGATATAAAAGATCTTCAATAAAAATGACACGTGATATGTTGGATCAGTGTCCAGATAAACCAGTAGCTGGTTGACCAGTTCAGACCAGTTCCCAGCTTGACATGGTTTGACCAGCTGAATCTATGTGTTGAAACTGCCGGTAGCTGGTTGACTGGCTACCAGCTCAGACAAGCTACCAGCACTAGCTGGTTGACCAGCTCATACCCAGCTAGACCAGCTTATAACCAGTTTGACCAGCTCAATTTTCAAGATGGTGTAGCTGGACATTACAGCTGGGATTTTTACACTTTTTTGAGTGTATAAAGCATATCCACTCACTTTATTAGGAACACCTGTACACCTACTTATTCATGTGATTATCTAATCAGCCAATCATGTGGCAGCAGTGCAATGCATACAATCATGTAGATACGGGTGAGGAACTTCAGTTAATGTTCACATCAACCATGGGGAAACAATGTGATCTAAGTGAATATGACCATGGAATGATTGTTGGTGGCAGGGTGGTTTGAGTTTCTCAGAAACTGCTGATCTCCTGGGATCTACAGTCTCTATAGTTTGCAGAGAATGGTGCGGGGGGAAAATAAATCCAGTGAGCAGCAGTTCTGTGGTCAAAAAAGCCTTGTTAATGAGAGAGGTCTGAGGAGAATGACCAGACTGGTCAAAGCTGACTCAAATAACCACACATTACAACAGTGGTATGTGGAAGAGCATGTCTGAACACACAATGTGTCAAACCTCTGGATAGTGGATAGGATACAGCAGCAGAAGTCAAGCATAAGTCTAAAATATGTCTAATAAATACCTAATAAAGTGCTTACTGAGTGTATACATTGTCTGTTAAGTCTGTCTGAGAACAAGACAGGAGAGCATTAGCTTTTTAAACCAGAGTTTTTGCAGCAATGCTCTCAGTGTTAGCATGAAAAGAGACTGAGGAGTTTAGATTGTAGCCTGTAACTTCATACCGAACACAGATCGTCAATCTGCCTTTCACTGGCGTACTGTATCTGTTACCCTGTCTGCTGTACTAATTCCTGCCACCAGGAGGCGTTACGGCAGAATTCCCCTGCCAGGTCAGCTTGGTGTCTGATTATAGGTGCTGACGTGAGCAGACAGCTGCTGCACCCCAGAATATAATCAAAGTATTTAAAATGCTTATTGAAAAGAAACAGGCCCAAACTTCAAACAGCGCCCATTACTTTAAGAGCCAATTCCTTCGGTGGAACTTTCTTGACTTATCTGACAGAATTAAACCTTTAAGCAATCAGCCCTTTCATCCATTTCTGTTAGATTCCTCATGTTTGAGTTTATGGAGCACATGTGACAGAGGAATTGCATTCTTTTTGTCTTCAAGGAACTGTGTTTTAATATGTGTATTGTGTATTTTATATAATGTGATACACACACACACACACACTCACACACGCACAGACACACATACACACACACACACACACACACACACAACAGTGTAAAATACTGCAGCAAGAGGACATTTGTCTTCTGGGGACACAGGCACAAATGATCATGTATGGCACACATTACCATCATTTCCCTATTTGACATCCATGTCTGAACAATACAAAATGCACTGGCAGAGATGAGTTCATCATAAATAAAAGAAACCAACTCTTCGTTATCCCAGTAACTGCCACTTCTCTGAGTCAAGCACACTCTACAAGGAGACAGTTTTGAGAGAAAGCCTGGAGAGAAATCTGATACAGAACGAGGGGGGAAACCGACGGTGGAGAAAACATCGCTCAAGAGCTTGTCTACTGCGCAGCGATATTTCTGGGCCTACCGCTCCATAACTGAAAGGTAACACAGGCAAGCCAGCCACTTATCACTAAATTAAGAGGCTCCATTAATCGTTTTTAACTGGCGGCTTGAAATAGCGCGGCGTTAGCCCGCAGATAAGCAGCCAGACAGCGAAAAGTCCGCGGCTAAATCTCTGGAATGGACATCAGCGAACGTGGTGCATAACAAAAGCCTTAACACATCCATCCTTTCCCCTGACACAACTTTTCCAGATTGTAAACATGACTGGGCTGGAATATGAAGCAGAACAGGTGGTCCTCCGGCCATTTATAGTGCTGAGTCTGGGCTCGGCTTCCTCCAGCCGATACTCAGCGTGCTGCGTGGGCACCCTGCACGTATACCGCGTGTATGTGTAAATCCAGCATCCCAATATCGATAATCATACATTCACGGGCCTATCTGTTGCATGGTCTTTCCACCGAAATGCTCCAGTCGGCATTCGACAGCTCGTCTTCAGGACGTGTAAAACTTAAAATCCACAAAATTGGAAAACTGGCCCTCAGAGGAAAATACATTTGAAGTGTGTGACTCTGTGGACGCCACAGAGAAGTTGTGTTTTCAGGATCGAAACGGCCTGTCATGTGTTGTTTTGATTTCGCAAAGAATTGCGGTTTACTGTACCTCGCTATGCTGCAGAGCATAGACGTTCTTTCAAGACATTACCGCCGTCGATATCATTTCAGCGAGATTATGTATTGAGTGGTGAATTCCTGCGTGTGTCCGTGTGTGAGTGTGTTTGTGTTCAGAGGTACGTGTGTGTGTGTGAGTGTGTTTGTGTTCAGTGGTACGTGTGTGAGTGTGTTTGTGTTCAGCGGTACGTGTGTGTGTGTTAGTGTGTTTGTGTTCAGCGGTACGTGTGTGTTTGTGTGTTTGTGTTCAGCGGTACGTGTGTGTGTGTGAGTGTGTTTGTGTTCAGCGGTACGTGTGTGTGTGAGTGTGTTTGTGTTCAGCGGTACGTGTGTGTGTGAGTGTGTTTGTGTTCAGCGGTACGTGTGTGTGTGTGAGTGTGTTTGTGTTCAGCGGTAAGTGTGTGTGTGAGTGTGTTTGTGTTCAGCGGTGCGTGTGTGTGAGTGTGTTTGTGTTCAGCGGTATGTGTGTGTGTGTGAGTGTGTTTGTGTTCAGCGGTACGTGTGTGTGTGAGTGTGTTTGTGTTCAGCGGTATGTGTGTGTGAGTGTGTTTGTTGGAGCCGTTAAGGATACTTCCACTCCACGATGTTGATGCAGGCCTTGCGGAAGGGGTTCTTCAGCGTGAGGAAGAAGAGGGAGCGGGCGGGGCGGGGGTTGCCCCCGGTGGCCTGCATCTTCTTCAGCTTCTCCCTCTGCTTCCTCTTCAGCTCCTCCTCGTCCATGATGAAGGAGGTCATCGGGGCATCGCCTCGGTCCTCCATCTTGGCCTGTCCTGTTCTCCTCACGAAACGCGGCCCCCTTCCCCCGGATAGACGCTGTCCCCCTGCTCCAAAATGCCGCTCCCTCTCGCTGTATTCCAACCGGGGTCCGTATGCGCCCCTGCTCGCACTCCCTCTGTTTCTGACACGTCCGACAAACTCAATACATGCTCTCTCTCCACTGCTGCCCCCTTCCTCTCTCTCTCTCTCTCCCTCTCGCTGTCTGTTCCCTCTCCCTGTCCCTCCCTCTCTCCCCCTCTCTCTCCCTGTCTCTATTGCCCTCTCTCTATCTCCCTCTCTCTCTATCCCTGTCCCTCCCTCTCTCTCTCTCTCTCTCTCTCTCTCTCTCTCTCTCTCTCTCTCTCTCTCTCTCTGGGAGAAAGTAGCACTCAGCAGAGACAGTATGGGAGTAGGGTGATCAGAAGCAGCAGTTGGCTGGTTGGGGGTTAAATATAGCCAGTGGAGCAGGCCATGCTTGGGGATGAGGGGGTGGGGGGATGAGGGGGTGGGGGGTCAGGGGGTGGGGGATGAGGGGGGGGGGGGGGGTCAGGGGTCCTGAGGCAGCAGTAAGAGGAGTAGGAACAGAGGGGAGGGCATGCAGCTGTCACCCCCCACCAAGCCTGTGACCTGCAGCCCCACTGCGCAGCTAGCCCAGGAGAGCCCCACTGCGCAGCTAGCACTCCGCAGCTAGCCCAGGAGAGCCCCACTGCGCAGCTAGCACTCCGCAGCTAGCCCAGGAGAGCCCCACTGCGCAGATAGCACTCCGCAGCTAGCCCAGGAGAGCCCCACTGCACAGCTAGCACTCCGCAGCTAGCCCAGGAGAGCCCCACTGCGCAGCTAGCACTCCACAGCTAGCCCAGGAGAGCCCCACTGCACAGCTAGCACTCCGCAGCTAGCCCAGGAGAGCCCCACTGCGCAGATAGCACTCCGCAGCTAGCCCAGGAGAGCCCCACTGCACAGCTAGCACTCCGCAGCTAGCCCAGGAGAGCCCCACTGCGCAGCTAGCACTCCACAGCTAGCCCAGGAGAGCCCCACTGCACAGCTAGCACTCCGCAGCTAGCCCAGGAGAGCCCCACTGCGCAGCTAGCCCAGGACAGCCCCACTGCACAGCCAAGCCTCTCTAACCAGCACTGAGACTCAGAGTAGGTAGTTCCGTTGCATTTATGTGACACTGCGCAGACACTGGCCAATGTTTACTGTTTTTATATAACCGCTCAACCCCTCTAAACTCCCCCTCCTTTCCCCACTGACACGCATCGGGCCCCCCTCTGTTCTGGCATGCCCCCTCACCCCCACGCTCCCTGGCTACACCACCACAGCACGGATCACACCAACACAACGTCACCTCTCCGTGGGCCTGATCTCAGACCGGCCTCTCTGATCAGATGTCACTCACAGCAGATCAATCATGCTTCACAGCAGCAGAGCACTCTGTGATCACAGCTCCCAGCAAACAGCTCCACATTACTGGGCTTCTTCACCGGTGATGTGCAGAACTGCCCCCCTTTCAGGGGCAGGCCAGAGATAATGAGACGGATTTCGTCTTTGACGGAGCCCTTAAAATTAGACACAAATTAGGGGAGCCGGCGGGGCCGTGGGCGATCGGTGGTATTCGCTCTTGGCTGTATTTATAGTAGAACAGGCGGTTGTGTGGGACAGGGCAGGGGGGAGACAGAAGGAGAGAGGTGAGGTGCTTTCTGTTGCCAGAGAAACCAACTGGAGTGGCCATCACAACACCCTGAATTTTAACACTTACAGAGATTTTTGACCAGTCAGTCAGAAGAAAAACAACACCACCCCGCTTTTAAATAGGTATTTATTTTTTATTTTAACAAAATTGTCTTTTTATGAATGGCTATCTGACTCATGAACAATGATATATTCATTCAGTGACAATTTTATCAGGGAGACCGGTACACCAGTTTGTTATTAAAAATATTTTATCAGCCAATCATGTGGCTGCAACTAAATGCATGCATATGTGGTCAAGAGGTTCTGCTGTTTTCAGACCAAATGTTAGAATGCGGAAGAAATGTGATGTAAGTGACTTTAACCGTGGAATGATTGTTGGTGCCAGACAGGGTGGTTTCACTATCTCCTAGGATTTTGTCTCCAGAGTTTACAGAGAATGGTGCCAAAAGCAAAAAACATCCAGTGAGCAGCCGTTCTGGGGGCAGAAATGCCTGGTTAATGAGAGATGTCAGAGGATGGCCAGACTATTCAAAGCTGACAGGAAGGTGACAAACGTCGATGAGACAGCATCTGGTTAGGGGCTTTCCCAGAACACCTGCTCCGTAATAACACACACACAGACTGGACTCAGTCAAGCTGAGTTATACAAGGAGGAGGATGGAAGGCCCTTAACTCAGTTATCAAAAGGTGTTATACACTCAGGAAAAACTGGTATGAAAAAATCCCTAAAAAGGTACACTTGTCCCTGGAGTGGTACCCTATATGTACTTAAAAGTGTACCCCTAGCTATGGGTTTAATGATGAATTTTTAGCTTTTATGCTTGTAAAAGAAACCCATTAGTACCCAAAGAACATTATTGCCATTCAGGGCACATTTGGGGAATTTGTTCCTAAAGAACAAATGCAATGTGGGGTTAAGGGCCCAACAGCTGTGGATACACCAGGGCTTGAACCACCGACCTTTCGGGGTCCAGGGTACCTTAGCCGCAAGCCTACAGGCTAGCCCAGGCTACCTCGGGCTGTGTGGCATCATGGGAAGGGTGGGGTAGGACGAAGGAGGGTGCAGCCGTGTTCTAGGCTGCTGTCTGTTCAGCACCTCAGTTCCCACGACACAGACAATGTGGCAGCTGTGGCTCAATGCTGTCATCACTGCTGTCACCAGCAGCCTAACTGATGGGCTCTATAATAGGCCGAGCTTTTTTCGGGCCTGAGGGTTTATTTGCAATGTGGCTGTCGTGTGAGCTTGGTTTACAGCCCAGTGGACCTTGGTTTTCCATCGTGATGACGGCGCTTTTTTTTGGTCGTTCGCAAAAATCCTTATTTTGTGAACCTGAGAACTGAATATAAGGCCTTAGCATAGGTTATTATTATTCGTCTTTTTATCCAACTCAATGCATATAGGTACATAATTCATGACCTATGAGATAAAGGAGAGTTAATAAAGGAGTTAATATTTTTAATTGAGAAGGATCACTGAGGTGTCATGCTTTTAGATGTTTCTATTGGACAACCAGGGAATATTGCCTTCCTGACTGATTAAGGAAGGTCAATACTGGGAGTCAAGGGCAGCGAAGAGCCATGGTTTCAGGGAGCGGCTGCCAGGTGTTCAGAAAGTGAGACAGCCAGCTGGTGAGAGAACACTGAACACAGGGGTCTGCTTGCACTGGACAGAGTAATCCTTGTCTAAAGGTTGGGAAGGGCAGTACTATTCACAGCTTAGTATGCCAGGGCAAGACAGAAGCCAGTAAAGGATTGATAAGGGATTCAAAAGTGGGAAGGCACTTGTCACTTTAGGTTGAAGACAAGACAGGTAGCAGCATTCTCCACCAGTTGCCATTGTCTGATGGCACTAACTCAGACTGCTCAGTAAGAATTTAATTAATTCAGTTCACTGACCATTGTGCTATGCTACTTCTCACAAAGTAACACATTTAAATATTAAGTGTTTGGCAGAGCGACTTGGATGTTTTATGATTTGTTTAATTCTTCGGAAATTAAACGGCTGGAAAGTAGTTCTGTTTACAGAACTTGCTCAAGGATGCCATAGCAATGCCTTGTCTTGGAGTTGAACCATGACCTCATAGTTTTCTCACTGTTATGTTACACGGCCAAATTACAATATGAAATGTGGAAGAAACTGGGACACATAACTGTTCCAGTTCCAGGACCGGAATATCGTCTTTGAAGCCCCCACACCAAGTTCCGAAAAGGTTTCTCAAAAAAAATCAATAAATCCCTTCCGATCATCGAAAAATGCTCACTGACACACTGATTCACCTGTGTTTATAGTCTTTAAATTTGGGTTTCAATATATACAGTTGACGGACCGACAATGATTCAAGCTCATTGGTTGAAAATTGGTTCCAATTGCCACAGCCAATCGCAATTCAACATCAGCACGTTCACAGAGAACAGGGAGGGAGGCCTGTAGCGTAGTGGTTAAGGTACATGACTGGGACACGCAAGGTCGGTGGTTCGATCCCTGGTGAAGCCAAAATAAGATCTGCACAGCCGTTGGGCCCTTGAGCAAGGCCCTTAACCCTGCATTCCTCCAGGGGAGGATTGTCTCCTGCTTAGTCTAATCAACTGTTGCTCTGGATAAGAGCGTCTGCCAAATGCCATTAATGTAATGTAATGTAATGTAATGTAATGTAATGGAGGGATAAACAGTGTTGTGGTTTGAGGGTGTTTGTTGCTGCAGTGGAGGAAACCTGTATTCTGCTTGTTTTCATTAGTCTGTTTTTGTCTTGGCTGCATAGTGTGCCTTCCCTGAAATATACAGAGGTCCCGAGCATAAGCCTTCAGTAAACACAGGCCTTCAGTAAGCACAGGCCTTCAGTAAGCACAGGGCTTCAGTAAGCACAGGCCTTCAGTAAACACAGGCCTTCAGTAAACACAGGCCTTCAGTAAGCACAGGCCTTCAGTAAACACAGGCCATCAGTAAACACAGGCCTTCAGTAAGCACAGGGCTTCAGTAAGCACAGGCCTTCAGTAAGCACAGAGCTTCAGTAAACACAGGTCTTCAGTAAACACAGGCCTTCAGTAAACACAGGCCTTCAGTAAACACAGGCCTTCAGTAAGCACAGGCCTTCAGTAAACACAGGCCTTCAGTAAACACAGGCCTTCAGTAAGCACAGGCCTTCAGTAAACACAGGCCATCAGTAAACACAGGCCTTCAGTAAGCACAGGGCTTCAGTAAGCACAGGCCTTCAGTAAGCACAGAGCTTCAGTAAACACAGGTCATCAGTAAACACAGGCCTTCAGTAAGCACAGGAGTTCAGTAAACACAGGCCTTCAGTAAACACAGGCCTTCAGTAAGCACTTTTTAGTGGGTTCTGTAGAGATCTCTGGGACATAGGGGAGGTCTGTGAGCGGCACAGGGCCGTTTTCGCCCTTATACCTGCTGATGTTTTCCACAGCCCCACCTCTCCACTGGTCGCACTGCTGAGCTCAAACGGGAACCCTGTGTTTTTTTGGTATAAGATTTTTAGAGCCTTTGCTCAAAGCTGTCTGAGTCGGAGATGTAGTCCCTGAACTCCCCAGCGCCATGAGCGCAGCTCTAAAAATGCAGTGTGAGTAACCAATTAGCCGACCAACCAGCTGCTGAGAGACACTCACTCCCGTGGAGGGAATCCAAAGCCATGCTAACGGCGACTAAAAATAAGTATGATACGACCAATGCGCAAAATATCTGAACCCACAAAAACTGTGAATGCGTTTGGTCTCATGAAAGTCTTACTTTGACAACCACAGAATGTATACTCGAGAATCCTCTCGCATTGAGATTGAGTTTAAGATGATGAGGTGATGACTAACATGCAACATCCCTCAGTCATATCTCTCTTATTTCTGAGCACATCTGCTGCGTATTGCCTCACAGCAAGAAGGCTGGCCCCACACAATGTATCCTGGCATAGGCTCCATTCCCCTGCAAACCTGACCAGTAAGTGGTAGAGAAAATGGACAGATGGATTGATGTATGGATGGAATTTCACCTAAAATCTCAAGGGTTTGACAAAGCGATGAAAATTGGTGTCTGTCAATAGCTCCATCCTGATCACAATCCCAAATAACCCCACCCTTCCCATGATCCACCCATAGGATAGTGCCATAAGAGCTCAACCATTTTTATTAACTAAAAATCATTTTTTGTACACCTGAAACTTCCTAGGCTGACAAAGCATGTATGTTTTTTGTATACATGACCGAGTGTTTGACCCCCATAATTGCTGCTTGCAGGTGTATTTTTGTATTTTTGTATTTGGAGCAGTAAAATGCAGTTCACAAACTGTAAATATTTTACTGGACATATTAGTCATGTTAGCTGACCAGCATAATGAGTTAACATACTGTAACTTATTTATGGTTGCTGTGTCAACATAGGAAGCTTGTCACCAGAGGCTAGAAAACGAATGGATCCAAATAACCTGAGCCAACTTAAAAAGTACTTTGTAATCCGTTACAATTTTGTAGTTGGAGGAGGCTTACATTTTTAATTGAAATAGTTCCTAAAATAATTTGGCACTCTTGAGGGGTTAAGAAGCTAAAACTCTTCAGACAGCTGGTGATTCTATCGATCTTGTGATTCTACCTGAAATATTTGTTTCCTCAGATATTTGTCCAAACTATTATTTCGTCAATTGAAAAAGGATACGCTATGAAATACGCAAAGAACTATACGGAACTACAAGAAGATGTAAGCCTGAGCATGCCTGGTATTTTCCCTTATCAATTTGAAATAAAACTTAAAACGTTTTGGCTGTAAAGACAGTAGTTTATTGTTTGCTAAGCAGGAATGTCACATCTTTAAATCTTAACACATTTTAACAGTGCTTATAACTTACAGAAACTCCCAGATGCATTTTATCAGATGCACAATTATAAAATGATTTAATTCAAACCAACTAGCCTACAAAGGTTTAATGCAATATAATAATCAACATATGTGTACGCATGCGAGTACTGTAAATAAAAGGTTGCGAAAGCTGAACCCACATAAGAACAGCATTCTCAATAAATTATTCAAAAAAACAACTTATAAATAAATCGCAGAACCTTTAAAAAAAAAAAAAGAAGAAGTTCAAACAGTGATCTGACTCTCTTTTGAGGTATAAATTAAATCCGCGGAGTCGCATAACGAAAATAAACGGGTTGAGTTTGGAGCGCTCGGAATCCCAGCTATCATTAGAAACGGAGGGCATCGCAGCTGCGCGAGGCGCGGGCGCGAGGAGACACTTCGCGGCGAAAGGCAGCCAGCTGGGCACAGGACTCCGCCGTCACCATCGAAGACCACAGGCGTTCAGCACAGAACGGAGCATCATAAACCACACAACCGCGATCTACCATTTTAACGTCATTTTACCATTGACATTAAAGATAGTACAGTTGCCAGCTCTGTGCAAATATTTAATAATTTCTTACTTTTTACCCTTAAAGTCACTGCAGTGACGTTTTTAAAAAGTGCTTCACATTCTATGACATTTACAGGCAAGCTTTTGCTTTATATTAGTTATTTTACAGATTATACTGGCTGCAGTGCCATTGCTTACATTTGAAAGCACTGATCACTTTTAGCCAGGCTATGCGGTGACATGATGTCCGTGACACCACTTCCTTCAAAACAAACTCTGATAGGGCGG
>NC_083769.1:5439200-5471700 GCF_963514075.1 Conger conger
AGTCAAAACCCTCATACTGTATCATGGTGGGAGGCCCTGCACTCTCTGGTGTAGATATATCGCCATCTGCAGGTTGCACTATGGGACAGCATTCTGTGTAATCCACAATGGAAACATAGCAACCTACTGACTGTGACCTATAATGTTCACAATTTGCCTCCATTAGACATTCCAGACTAGAAATGTTTAGCAACTGCTAGATATATTCACAAACAACATACCGCTACTGAAGTTGCTTAGTTTAAACTCAAACTGAAATAGGAAGCCTAGGTGCTGACATACATACTGTAGTTTTCAGGTCTCCAACTATAAATATAAGGCTTGGGACATGGCAATCTTCCATTAACATACAGTAGACTGGTGGGTTTGTTTTTGGTGCTGGATTTGAACCACATTTTGTGCTGGCAACTGATGTTGAAATAGCACTGTGTGTCAGTAACTGACAGGTGTTGAAATACAAAGTGTTACAATACAAAGTGTCAAAATAGCAGCAGGTGTTGAGGTGGCACAATGTGTGTGTGTCGAGTGCCAAAGGCAGAGCAGCTGTTAGGAATTAGGAGGATGGTTAAGTTTGCTCACAGCCTTGAAATATCAGTTAAAAGGAATGGGTGTGAAAGTTAAGTGGTACAGAGTGTGGCAGATGATGCCTGGTGTTGTAGTGGTACAGTCTACCTGTGGCAGTGACAGGTCAGAACTGAAGGGGTACAGTCCGAGCGCACAGGTTTTACCTTGGTGGCGTGTGCCTGGAAGATGACCTCACAGAAAAGGAGGAGCAGCAGCAGACTTATGGAGAGCCTGGAGCCACGCACAGTGCTACACACCTTCATCCTGACAGCACCTGTCCCAACCCTGCAATACAGAATACAATGTACACCTTCATCCTGACGGCACCTGTCCAACCCTGCAGTACAGAATACAATGTACACCTTCATCCTGACAGCACCTGTCCCAACCCTGCAATACAGAATACAATGTACACCTTCATCCTGACAGCACCTGTCCCAACCCTGCAATACAGAATACAATGTACACCTTCATCCTGACGGCACCTGTCCAACCCTGCAGTACAGAATATAATATACACCTTCATCCTGACGGCACCTGTCCAACCCTGCAGTACAGAATACAATATACACCTTCATCCTGACAGCACCTGTCCCAACCCTGACACACACAGAATACAATGTACACGTTCAAACCAGGTACAACTGCCTGTAGTGTATATCCACAGCGGTCTCACTGAAAACCATGGAGGCACTACAGGCACTGCAAGTGTGTTCAGACAGCTACCTCTTTCGTCAGAAATAAGCTGCAGTGCAAAATTACTTAAAAAAAAAAAAAAAAGGTTCAACAGTATATTCCCAGAACTCAGCAAAGAAAAGCTATGGTGTGACTGAGTTCCTACCAGACCTCAAAGCAAAGTCAAAGTTCCAACCAGACCCCAAAGTCCAGTAAGGATGTTTGATTAGGAAAATAAGCCAGTCATTCGCTTATCGAGGCTTGTCATTTACAACTCTCCTTCCGTGTCAGCGCAAACCTAATCATATGAATGTCTTACGTATACGCAGCGTTCGCGTCACTTGTCCTGGAGATCACAGACCTGAATCTGCGCCCCAACAAAAAAGGTGTCCAACGTGGATAGCGGTGCTGCAGAATTTGCACGTTACATTTGTCACATAGGAGGCGGAAGCACGCTTGTTTAGCTTTTTTCAGTGTGCGGATTCTGCAATTGCATCGAACAATATATACAAATTAATTATTAAGAAATGATGATACTCTATTCAAACAGACTACATGCAACGCTAGCAGCTAGTCTTTATGGGCCTTCTGTAGCAGTGCGTTAGGTGATATTCTTCTCACCGATCTACAAATTCGGCAATGGAACTGTACGATGAAACGAATTAATTTGAAATTTGTAGAAAGCCCCAAGATCACGAACTATTAACGTTACGCTCATTTGTACAATAACACACGGTATCCAAAACGCAAAGACCTGTTATTCCAATTTTAACCAAATTAGCTAGCCTAGAGGGTAACCCAAGTATCCAACTTATATCACAACACGTTGAAACCTCAAGATGTTGCTGCCTGAAAAAAACGATTTTCGACTAAATTAGCTGTTAGTAACGTTTATTTTAAACAGTTCCTATGTACAGTAGGCCCGTCGTTTAGATAATAAATTATGTGATCACAACTAGCTAACTGAATGGTTAGCTAGACGAATATCAGGTCCATAGCTAGCGAGATATCGCTGAATATGGACCTGATCATTCTGCGTGCGAGCGTATTAGAGAGTGCTATTTACTAGCGCCGTATAATTATTAATTCCCATTGTTAATTCTAGCTCTAATTCTATTGGTTAGCAAATTACAAATACGTGCCTGCGAATTCACTCGCTTAGATGGCCTGCTCATTTTACTTTGTCCTTGTTCTACATTGTCGTCGTTGACGAGCGAGCTGGCCTGGTCGATAATAATACAAGTGTATATAGTAGCTAACAAGCATACAACTTACTGTATCTACGGATGATGTTGTTCTGTTATGCGTATCACATACCCTTTATTTGTTCCTCTTCTTCTAATTCAGCTTCTTCTTCTGAGCTGGCTGCTAGATTCTGCACACAAACAAGGCGTACTGGACTCGCTGCCACCTACTGTTACGATCAGGCAGCAGACAGTGTTGTGTTGTCTTGGGAGCTTAGCCCGAAGATAAGCTCACACCCTATGGTATGGCGTTGCTGATATACAGTACCAAAAGTTGGCCTTGAATAGTGCTAGAAGGGAGAAGATGGTTAACCAATGTCAGGCAGCAAAAAAGTCTTTCTACTTTGTATTTTTATCAATGTAACAGGGCATGTGTGGCATTGTGATTGTCTAAACACCCATCTCACTGGTGTACAGAAAAATGACAATTTTGTTTTCCTGCAAGATTGGTGAATGTTATCAGAGAATTTAACTACAGTACTGTCTCTAACCATATTGAAGCCTCAGTCTACCATACATTGAGGATAGAACACTTTGAGCGATATGTATTTTTCATTTATCTCCATAAAATGAATTCATTATTAATGAGTATATTGTTACATTTCGCATAACCTTTTGACTTTATCAAAGGTGAGCACAGGTGAAAATCCAGAATTGTCACATCATACAGAACTTCCTTTTGTGGTCAGCCTGTTTGATGTGAGAGTAGGTTCCACTTCTGAATTCATGAGCAGAACACACATTGCAGGCAGGATTAATTTCAGCTTGTGCCCAGCTGTACCCGTTCCCCAAAGGTTGCATACTTGGCTCCCTCCAATTTTCCCTTTTCTTACTTTTGTCATCTCCTCTTATAGGTTCTCTGATCACTCATATGCTGACTCCACTCATCTCTTCCTCTCTTGTAGTCTGTCCGACACATGGACCTCATTATACACCTCACCTTGTCTGAATGACATATTGTTCTCCATGACAGATTATTCCCTAAGTTCAACCTGGTTAAAATGAGAATGCTTTTCATTCCTTTTCAAGACCTCAGTCTTGATGCTACAGGACAGGATAGCTCACTCAGCCCCATTTTACCACAAGAAGCCTTGAGCTAACCCTAGCTAATCTCCCACACCCTTTATGAACCAAATGTTTGACACTAGAATGCGGATGCACCTGCATGATGGAGAAACCCACATGTCTGTGAGTAACAGACGGGTGGTGCAGTAAGCGGGGTGTCTGACAGGGGGCGCCGTTGCCCTGCTGTAGTCCCGCATTCAGCGGCAGCCCAGAGGAGTGGGTGGCTGTCACAGCAGGGCCACGAGTCAGAGGTGAAAAGGAGACGGAGGGAGTGAGACAGGAGAAGAAAGAGAGAAAAAGAGAGCGTCATGCTACTGCAGCCATGGACCTGCGTACGGAGCTTCTGAAGTCCATCTGGTACGCTTTCACCGCCCTGGACGTGGAGAAGAGCGGAAAGGTGTCGAAATCCCAGCTGAAGGTAGGGTCTTGGTCCATTTATGTCTAAGTTTGGGGGTGTTCGGCCTGTTTCCGTGGGGCGAAGGTTAGGCCGACGGCGGTAGAGGAGCTCTTCTCTGAACGTGTGTAGTGCTGTCTCATTTCCGACTTAAACTCACCGAGAGCACGCGCATAGTTTTCAGACAGGGCTGCTGCTTGCTGTCTCCAGTACAGCATGGTACAGACAGACAGAAAGAAAGAAGAATAGACCCACAGAGATGAGAAAATCAAGCTCAACTCCCATCACTTGCTTTGTGTGTTTACCAAGCTGTTTGAGATCCACTTTGGCTGTTGTTTGTTCTGCATTTCCTATTTGGCAGAACCTAATGTTTCTCATGTGCATTGGTTCACCAGTTGGCTGTTTGCTAGTTTCAGTATGTAGCGCAGTTTGTCCTTCAAGTTTGGCAGAGATCACTGCCTTTGTTGCCTGTCTGTACTGGATTTAGAGGGCAGATGAGAATTGTTACTGTTTTGATATTTTGATATTCTTCATATAAAGGGCAACTGTATGGTGGATAGACCTCATATTTGGGAACTAATCCACCAATAGGCATACTATAGCCAATGACAGTACAGAATAGTACACAAAATGAGCCACAGTAATGACAGGAGTTGGAATACAATGTAACAATAGAGTACAGCTAGCAATAATTCTGTAGAATGAGTGGATGTGTACTTCGAGCGCAGTATACATTGCAGTTTTGATTGCATCAAATTGTGTCTAAACAGACAGGGTGCATTAATAACTAAACATAGCTGAATGCTACTTGTGCAACATATAGATACAGTATATGCCTCAGTGGCGATTTGTGTTTTTGCTTCCATTGTAGTTGAACCAGATTTGCCTTTGCTTGGCCACTGGCTCAGAGAGCATTCAGCCTGGCTCTGGGACGGTATGGCCTTGATGTTTAACATGGTCTTCTCAGACAGCTCCTAGACTCTCGTTTCTGATATAGGGCATGAGCACATGTAGCAGCGGATAGATATACCTGGACCACAGTGTGGAGTAGTGAGGAGGCTGGAGGTGCTTTCAAGCAGAGGGAGGCAACGGGTGTTTCACCCTGGAGGGCTGGGCAGGGCATTACCTGGATATAAAGAAAAAATTGGCTCCGTAAGTTTACGCCATGGAAATGCATACCATTTTCGGCAATGTCAGTTAGAATATGCATGCTTTGATATTGTGTTTCAGTTGCCCCAGCGGATTATATGAGTAACATGGCACTTTAAAATATGTCATGTAGTTCTTGAGCCTCATCTAACTGTCTTCTTGTGATGAATAAAGAAAATAAAGAATAAAGACAGTCTGAACAGTTTAAATTGCATTTTTGGTGGGGCATGAGAACACCTGAATGTACTTAAGTTCTGAAGTTCTGAAGACTTACGGTTACATTGTCTGTACGTCCACCCTGTAATGGAGGAATGGTCAACAATCCTTCCAAATGTGTTCTCTAACCACAAATGATCGGAAAACACTTTCGGCTGTCATCTTTGCCAGGGGGTGATATTGCACAGTATTAATCCAGGGGTGCCAATAATTGTGATCCACCCTGTAACCCAGCATAGAGCCAGATCTCTACTGGGGATTGTGCAGGTACTTGCTTACATACAGAACATCAGCTGCTCTGCACAGCTATCTGAAACGGGATCTCACGCAGAGCCTCTCCTCCCCTTTCCGTGTTCCTGCTGCAAGAGGCTCAGCCCTGTCACTCTGAGGGTCTCTCCGGAGCGCCCCCAGCTCTGGGCATGACCCAGCCTCACAGAGCCAGAGACTCTGAGCCTCTGATCCCCCTCGCATGCACCAGCGAGGGAGGAAGAGGAAGAGGAAGAGGCGGGGTGAGCCGGATGTGGCCAGCATCTTTACATACCCTGCAATGCTGTGGTGCAGTCGTTTGAGAACTCAGATGTGAGGAGGAGATTGTCTGCTTCTGCTTGCATCATACAACGTGTCCCATCATGCACCTGTCGCCTGCTGGCACCAACAAGCTGCCAAGCATCGGTTACGTAAATTTGGTTTCTGTAGAATGTACACGCATTCAACAAAGGTAGTTTAAACCCCATATGAAATGGATTAATACAATTTTATTTTACAAATTGAGAAAAAAGCAAATATATATTTAGTAATTTCTGGTATTTGTAATATTTGTAATCTGCCAGCATGTTTGCCAAAATTAGAATTTGTTGATGGGATCCAAGGATTTTGTTTTTCAGGCAAAAGCTCATGGGGAGCTTTCAAGAGAGCTTTTATTTCCTCTCTTCTGCCCGAAGATTGAACTTAAGACCTTTCCTCTCTGTGTAGCATATTTGTTCGCATAGCTTGTGCTTAACTGATATATCCCTATATTGAATCTGAGTCAGAGTCGGAGTCTTGATGAGGAGATTATTTAGCAAGATATCAGCTAATCAGTATATATATTTATATATGCACGTGGCACATTGGCCTTCTTGAAATGCAGGTTGATTATACTCTGAAAAACTCACTGGCTCATGGGTGATGGAGTGTGCATGCTTTAGAGGTGTGCTTCTGTGTGTGTGTGTGTGTATGTGTGTGTGTATGTGTCTGTGCGTTCTTGTGTAGAGTACCTACCTATGTATCTTCCTGGTTCTGTAGGGGTTGTGTGTGTGTGCGTTTGTACACATGTCTTTGTGTCCACACTGGTTCCTGGTTCTGTAGGGGCTTTGTGTGTATGTGTGTGTGTGTCTGTAGAGTAGCTCAATATCTTTCTTGTTCTGTCGGGGCTGTGTGTGTGTGTGTGTGTGTGTGTGTGTGTATGTATAGAATACCTCAGTATCTTTTTATTCTGTAGGGGCTGTGTGTGTGTGAGTGTGTATATGTGTGTGTAGGGTAGCTCAGTATCTTTCTTGTTCTGTAGGGGTTGTATGTGTGTGTGTGTGTGTGTGTGTGTAGAGTAGCTCAGTATCTTTCTTGTTCTGTAGGGGTCAGAAACAGCAGCAGAATAGCACACTCATTATTGCCTATTTCCTGTCATGAGGTGTGGTGTAAATAAGAAACAAAAATAGTTCTTGACATCACACAAAACATCATCAGGCATATTTCCAAGCAGGCTGACACATTTCAGTTTTAAAACGTCACATCCAGGGCACCAACCGAAGTACAGAAGTTCTGTGGAAATAGTAGATAGTAGTAACTGTTGCCGTAACTCCTTGTATGTCTAAGCAGGCTTGGTCTGTTCTAGGTTAGTTCATGCTTGGTAAATTCAGACTATATGCTTTTAGACCCTGCAAGGAACACAAGTTTTTTTTCCTGATATATTTGCTTTGTGCTATGCTGAAAACCTTCTGAGTTTGGACCAGTGTTAGGGGGTCAGTTCTATTGTTTGATAATTATGTTGCATCTTGTGGTTCCCTTTTTGGAAACATTGTGATGCCTGCATTCTTAAACTCTGACCATGACTGCATTCATCACAAAGATTACTATTCTTGAATGTGAAAAAGGGTGGCACGGATGGTGCAGTGGGTAGCACTGCCGCCTCACAGCAAGGAGGTCCTGGGTTTGAATCCCCGTCGGCCGGGGCCTCTCTGTGCGGAGTTTGCATGTTCTCCCTGTGTCTGCATGGGTTTCCTCCGGGTACTCCGGTTTCCTCCCACAGTCCAAGACATGCAGGTTAGGCTGATTGGAGAGTCTAAATTGCCTGTAGGTATTAGTGTGTGAGTGAATGGTGTGTGTGCCCTATGATGGACTGGCGACCTGTCCAGGGTATATTCCTGCCTTTCGCCCACTGTATGCTGGGATAGGCTCCAGCCCCCCTGCGACCCTGTTCAGGATAAGCGGGTTATGATAATGGATGGATGGATGGATGAATGTGAAAAAGGCCCTTGGATATAGGAGCTTAATAGTGTCTCCAGTGTTTTGGCACCATTTTACAAGTGATGGGAAATTAGAACAATGACAAAACAATGACAATAATCCGTGGTACGTACCTTGTAATTAAATTGTGTGCTGTGTGGTTGTGTGTGTCTGCGGGTGTCATCTCTCCTCAGACCACTTTAGTCACACCTGCACACAGCCTCACTATGAGCAGCCTTTACAGAGTGCTGAGTAGGGACTCAAGCTCTGGCCCCTTTTATTTGTCCAATCAAATGTTGGCCCTTTTTAACTTGTCCATTCGAAAGTTGGCTCTATTTAGCTGATCCAATCAATTGCTTGTGTCATTTAAACCAAATTACGTTCAGCCCTCTGGACACCAACTATGTGGAGTCCTGTGGAGTCATTCATGTTCTGCACAGAGCAAGAAAGGCAAAGCACCTTGGGAAGACAGTCCTCCAGGTTTAGTGGGACTCTGTTTGGGGAGGGCAAAGTAAGGCAATTAAAAGTCCATCCAATCAGTGGTAGATAACAACATCTGGACCACAGTTGGTAATTGACAATGCTAATTCACTCGAGAGCTATCAAACTAGAACCATTCAAGTTCGTTCTACTACTTGAGAGCTGCAAGGAGAAACATGACCACTTCAGCTTCATTCTTCATTAAATTCTCATCAAACGTGTATCAAAATCTGTTAAAATAATTAGCACATAAACTAGCTAATTAATTAACCAACGTTTTTATCCAAAGTGATTTACAGTTGATTAGAAAATCCCCCTGGAGCAGTGCAGGTTAAAGGAACCAACAGCTTATTGTAGCTACACCTGCTTTGGATGTATTTGACGATCCTGCTTTTTTATGTATTTGACAGTTCTGAGTGCACAGAAGCCAGCACTTTCTGGATCATAGGCAGGGTTAAATAGGCTTTGGCCTTATTCAGTCCTGCTGTAAAATCCTGCTATGCCAGCTTGACCAGCTTGAAAACTGAACTGGTCAAGCTGGGCATAAGCTGATCTTGGTGGGTATGAGCTGGTCAACCAGCATGGCCAAGCTGGTTATAAAGCTGGTCTAGCTGAGTATGAACTGGTTAACCAGTTAGTGCTGGTAGCATGTCTAAAAATCGTAGCTGGTCAACCATTTCACTATTTGCTGTTTCAAAACATAGCTTGAGCTGGTCAAACCATATCAAGCTGTGATCTGGCCAGAACTACTGATCAGGATCAGCTTGAGCAGGGAAATCATGTTCTGTTATCATCTTCATCCATCTAATACACATAATTATGCAGACCATCAACCTAACTGGGTTTGGATTCCTTTGAAAAGCACAGCTGGAGTAGCATTCACTTTCTCCAAGTTGCCTTAATATGTCTCATATTAAACCTTGCAATCTTTTAGCCAGAGCTTTGTAGTAGTGGAACAGATCTGTACTTATAATATATGTATAGCTGGAGTTACTGTATATGGTATAATTCTCAATCGTGTGCCTTCTGCCATCCTGACGAGGGCTCATGGAAAGTATGGCTCAAGCTTTAACCCACAAATTAAATCAATTTCAATTTCAAATGACACTGCCAATCATTGTGAGGGTGAAACCATGCAAAACCCTGTAGAACCCTCCCCCCTCCATTTCTTTGCCTCGATTCTACTTGATAAGCGCTCTTGTTTGTCATTTCTATCCGCGCTCATGGTAAATGGTAAATGGTTGGCATTTCTATAGAGCCTTTATATAAAGTGCTATACAATTGATGCTTCTCATTCACCCATTCATTCACACACTCACACGCCGACGGCAATTGGCTGCCATGCAAGGCGCCAACCAGCTCGTCAGGAGCATTTGGGGGTTAGGTGTCTTGCTCAGGGACACTTCGACTCAGCCTGGGTGGGGGATCGAACTGGCAACCCTCCGACTGCCAGACGACTGCTCTTACTGCCTGAGCCATGTCGCTCATGCGTGTTGATATGTGTTTGTGCATTGCAGGTTCTCTCCCATAACCTGTGCACAGTGCTGAGTATCCCTCATGACCCCGTGGCTCTAGAGGAGCATTTCCGGGATGATGACGACGGACCCGTCTCCAGCCAAGGCTACATGCCCTACCTCAACAAGTACATCCTGGACAAGGTGCAGAGCCTATCCTACCATAACACAACACCGATATTACATTATCCTGACCTTATAAAGCTTTAATTATATTATCTTCACCTCATACACCTTTAATAATGAATTATATTTTAATGCTAATATTAGTAACAATGCACAGCCTCTTCCCTTACATTACACTTTGTAAATATTAAAAAATAATCACAAATAACAACATAATAACTGTTGAACATGAATATTATTAATAATTGGCACAGCTTCTCCCTTGCCTTCCACACAGTTATGTGCTCTGACTAGTTTCTTGTCCTACTGGAAAAATGCCAATATCTCAATAACCATCGATTCCTTAATTGGTCAAATGGTCATCAAATGACCTGATGCTAGATTAAATGGTTTCTTGGTTCAGTAAAAGACTCTGGTGGGTACTGGGGGTAACCAGTATACCGGAGTCCTGCCAAACAGGCTACACACAGTCAACGTGACCGGTCATCCTATGACAGGCTACACACAGTCAACGTGACCGGTCATCCTATGACAGGCTACACGCAGTCAACGTGACCGGTCATCCTATGACAGGCTACACGCAGTCAACGTGACCGGTCATCCTATGACAGGCTACACACAGTCAACGTGACCGGTCATCCTATGACAGGCTACACACAGTCAACGTGACCGGTCATCCTATGACAGGCTACACACAGTCAACGTGACCGGTCATCCTATGACAGGCTACACACAGTCAACGTGACCGGTCATCCTATGACAGGCTACACACAGTCAACGTGACCGGTCATCCCATGACAGGCTACACACAGTCAACGTGACCGGTCATCCTATGACAGGCTACACACAGTCAACGTGACCGGTCATCCCATGACAGCCTACACACAGTCAACGTGACCGGTCAGCCCATGACAGAGTGTGGTCTGCCTCAGGTTCAGGAGGGGTCTTTTCTAAAGGAGAATGTGGACGAGCTATGTTGGACGCTCACCGCCAAGAAGAACTATCGCCCCGAGAACAACGGCAAAACGTTGCCGGATAAAGATGTCTTCCGCCTCTGGTGCCTCTTCAACTTCCTGTCAGAGGACAAGTATCCGCTGGTCATGGTTCCTGACGAGGTCAGTCCTCAGCATCCTCCCACTATAACCTCCTTTAATTCACAAATCAGGGCTCTCCAAACGCTGGACCTGGAGAGCTGCAGGGCCTGCTGTTCCTCATTTTCATCTAAAAATCAACAATCAATTTGGCCCCAAGAAACCAGATAAGTTGAGCTAACTGTGTAACCAGCTTCTTTAATTGACCAATTGGGTGCTAAGCAACACCAACAGGTCAAATAGAAAATGAGTTAACTTTGTGTTGCTTGGACCAATGTTTCAGTCCCCTGTTAGAGATTGTTTATTTCAGGAATAACCTGTCCAGGATTTTCGGTTTCCCTTGCAGAAATTGAATAAGTTGATGTTTTGGGAAGATTTCAGTACTGCACAGAAGTCTTAGGCACCCTAGACTTTATTATATCTATGTTTATTTTTTTGTGTGTGTTAGTATAAAAGAACACATTTGAGATTTCCAAATATTCATTTTCCAAACTATTTAATTTCACAGAGACATTTTTGTATTTAATTTAAAAAAGTAACATATTACTGTAAGCAATTTATTACTTTTTACATAAAATCTTGATCATGGCTGTCTGAGATCAGAAGCAAGGAGCCAACCAAAGTCTGCAGAAGAACTGTGGCAAGTTCTCCGATATGCTTGGAGCAACCTCCCTGCTAATTGTCTTATAGAACTGCAGGACAGCGTTGGCTATCTCAGAGAAGTGATGCAGTTTTAACGCTGAAGGGTGGTCACAAAAAATATTGATTTGATTCAGTTTTTAACCATTCTGCCAAATTACTAATGTAATATAAAATGTATAGTACGTTTATTTAGGACCTTTCATTTAATTATTTTTGAAAGATTCTTATCTGTACAGAATGTTATACAGGTGCCTAAGACTTTTGCACAGTACTGTAAATGCAATTAACAATAAGCAATATTGTAATATCTGGCAATAGTTTGTATGTATTCAGAAGTCTTGATTTCTTTCAATATTGCAGTATATTCAATTTCATAATGATTGCCCAATTAATAATTTTGCTCTCTATTCAGCTGAGATATGAATGTGAATGTTTTCCCGCCTCCTGCACTGCAGATGTTAGGTGTCATAGTGCAAACGCAAATTCCCCTGGATAATTCTCTAGAATTCTGCTGGTCATGGTTTGATGGCCGTCACAGTGCTGCCTGGGGGCCTGCTCCATTTGGCATCAGTGTGACCTGAAGCCCTCATTCTGATCATCACACCCATTGCTTTGTAAAGTTCGCACCATTCTGTGTAAATTTCAGAGACTTTAGTGCATGAAAATCTCAGGAGAGCAGCTGTTTCTGAGATGCTGGAACCACGTTGTCTGGAAGCCAGCAATCATACCACTGTCGCAATTGCTTAGATCGTCTTGCCCTTTCTATAGTTTGGTTGCACCACAACTAAACCTCTTCCCTATGTCTGCATGCTTCATATATTAAGTTGCAGCCACATCATTTGCTGTTTAAAGGAGCAGGCTATTTGTGTTTTCAAGAAGGTATGCTTATTAATGTGGTCTCAGAGGGAATTTTATATCTGTAGCTAAGTTGTGTAGAGCAAGGACTGACACAAATGTTCAGTCTCACACTTATTAATAATCCATCAATCCTTGCAATCAAGCTGAGACAAAAAAAACCCAGAGACACTCCAGGATTAGGGTTGCCTATGTAGCCAGGCTGTCCTTGTTCTCAACTATGAGCACAACCTGATTTTGAGGGTTTTATTTCAATGTCTTCAAACACACATAGAGCCACTACTGCATGCCAACAGAGCAGCCATAGGAACTGAGAATGACCCCTGCTTCGCACATAAAAATAAACTTTTGTAATAGTTAATTTGATCCTTTCCACCCATCTGATTCCAGACAGAATATTTATTGAAGAAAATCTGCTTGGCCATGAGCGTGGAACTCAACTGTGTGGAGCTTGAAGACTTCATTTCCCAGGATTCTGTGCAGCAGAGGGGGTTCACTGTCTGGGTCTTCCTAGAACTGATGAACTCTGGGAAGCTGACACGAGGCGTTGAAAAGGATGCAGTCAGCATGGCAATTGAAGAAGTTTACCGGGAGATTGTTGGAGATGTATTGAAGGAGGTGGGAGGTTTTGATAGAATATATAAAAATACATTTTAATTGGAGCATATATTGTTTTTCCAAGAATGCTGTGTTTTCTTGAAGGATATTTGTGGAATGGTTGTGTTGAGTTATAGGGATGTCTACGGAATTGTGTGCTTTGGTTGTCTCATGATTTTGTTGCGGTTATAGGGATGTCTATGGAATTGTTGTTTTGTGGTTGTGTTATGGTTGTGTTGTGGTTGTAGAGATATCTGTGGAATTGTTGTGTTGTGTTGTGGTTGTGTTGCAGTTATAGGGATATCTATGGAATTGTTGTGTTGTGGTTGTGTTATGGTTGTGTTGTGGTTGTAGAGATATTTGTAGAACTGTTGTGTTGTGGTTGTGTTAGGGTTATGTTGTGGTTATTGGGATGTCCATGGAATTGTTGTGTTGTGGTTGTGTTACGGTTGTGTTGTGGTTGTAGGCATATCTGTGGAATTGTCGTGTTGTGTTGTGGTTGTGTTATGGTTGTGTTGCAGTTATAGGAATGTCTATAAATTGTTGTGTTGTGTTGTGGTTGTGTTATGGTTATAGGAATGTCTATAAATTGTTGTGTTGTGCTTGTGTTATGGTTGTGTTGCTGTTATAGGGATATCTGTGGAAGAAGGGCCAGCTGCGCAGGAATTGGGTGGAGCGCTGGTTCACCCTGAAACCTGGAACGCTGGCCTACTTTATCAGCGAGGACCGAAAGGACCGCAAGGGAAACATCACACTGGACAGGAACTGCTGTGTGGAGGTGGGCTGGGTCTTGTGGGGACTGTGCATGGTCTTCAGGGTGGGTGTGGGTGTGGGTGGGGTGGAGGTAGAGAAAAGGATGGAGGAATCAAGGAAATGTGTGTTAGGGAAATGGAACATTCCTTGCTCTTTCAATCTTCAGTTAGAAGCCACGTCAATCACAGACGTGGCAGATGACGAGCGGTGGATCCATTTATAGTATATGTCGCACATTCTGAAACAAATATGTCCACAAAGGATGCACTTGTGTTTCCTAGCTCAAGAACCCTTCAGAAGCCTCCTAGCTCTTTGTTTCTAGCTCCTTTGAGAAGCATTTAACAGGTTGGAATGTCCTTTAAGATGACAGACCTCAATTGATTTTCAGGTTAGTCGAGGAACAGGGAGAAAAAAAATAAGTGATTGGAATGGGCCCACCTTGTAGGTGGGGTCTGGGCGGAGGTATGAGAGTAGCTGCTGGTGACATGATTGGCCACGAGTGTAACTGAAGTGCATATGATTGGCCACGAGTGTAACTGAAGTCAATATGATTGACCACGAGTGTAACTGAAGTGGATATGATTGGCCACGAGTGTAACTGAAGTCGATATGATTGGCTCCGTCCCTCAGGTGCTGCCCGACAAAGATGGGAAGAGATGCATGTTCTGTTTGAAAACAATGTCCAAGACCTATGAGATGAGTGCCTCGGACACAAAGCAGAGGCAGGAGTGGACTGTAGGTGAGTGGCTGGGGCTTTGGGGGAATGGACGGGCCTCAGGTAACTGAGAGGGGCTGTGTGTGAGCCAGGTGTGATTTCTCCAATCCAAAGTCCCACTTCCAGGTTTACCGCAATCTGTCAATGCTGTCAAAACGGAACTGAGGTCCTGTGTGTGAAGTGGATTTAAAAGTGTGGTTTACTAAAAGTGATTCCTCCAAAGATTGCTTCCCCCTAGACACACCACAGGTGTTCCTGTCCTCGAGGTGTCATTTCAAGGCAGGGTTTCAGGCAGTCTGAGAAAACA
This sequence comes from Conger conger, assembly GCF_963514075.1. NCBI lineage: Eukaryota > Metazoa > Chordata > Actinopteri > Anguilliformes > Congridae > Conger > Conger conger. The sequence goes on from NC_083769.1 coordinate 5,454,069, forward strand.
GACAGAATCATAACCCTCCCAACTGGCTCGGGGATGTCCTGATTTTGAATTGTCAAACGTCATCAAAATGATATTTATGACCTGAAAACCTGAAGCATGAGGGGGACAGCGATATAATTTAAACAGAAAGCCACGATGGCCAGTGAGAGCCAAGCTCACTGGGACATGGAATTTGTGGGTTTTGCTCTAAAGTCACATTGAATCACGCAGGTTTCTGAGAGAGGCACTGTGACTGAACGTGAGTGTACAGCTTAAGTGTGTGGTGCTCCGTCTTGGCCAAATTGTCCAGTGTGTGCGTTCTGAAGATAAAATCTGGCGTTAGGTGTGGGGTATCAGTTAAATGGTAAATGGTTGGCATTTATATAGCGCCTTTATCCAAAGCGCTGTACAATTGATGCTTCTCATTCATTACATTACATTATTACATTACATTACATTACATGGCATTTAGCAGACGCTCTTATCCAGAGCGACGTACAACAAAGTGCAAAAGTGGACCTGGGAGGACAGTACAGTTCCGAGTCCTAGTGTAAACATACAGAAATACGGTCTAAGACTAATCACGGTGATTGTGAGTTGGGGAGGGAAAGGTGTAGCCTGAAGAGATGGGTCTTCATGCCTCTTGAAGGAGGTCAAAGACTCTGCTGTTCTGACATCCACCGGGAGGTCATTCCATTCCACGACAGCAGTCGTGAGCGTGAAGTGCAGGTGTGGCGAGGGGGAGGCGCCAGACAGCACAAAGTGGCAGAACGGAGGGGTCTTGTTGGTGTATAGGTCTTGATAAGGGATTGAATATATACAGGGGCTGATCCTTTAACTGCCTGGTATGCAAGCACCAAAGTTTTAAATTTGATGCGAGCCATAACAGGCTATCCAGTGGAGGTTGCTGAGCAGGGGGGTGACGTGAATGTCTGGGAACATTGAATACCAGACGGGCTGCAGCATTCTGGATGAGTTGTAGGGGTCTGATGGCAGATGGAAGGCCAGCCAGCAGACAATTGCAATAGTCCAGGTGGGACAGGACCATTGCTTGAACAAGGAGCTGAGTGGAGTAGGTGGTGAGAAAGGGTCGGATTCTCCGGATGTTGTACAGGAAGAACCTGCATGCCCGGGTCACTGTAGCGATGTTCTTGGAGAAAGATAGCCTGTTGTCCATCACCACTCCAAGGTTTCTTGCACTAGGGGATGAGGTCACTGTGGTATCCCCTAGTGAGATGGAAAAATCAGAGAAGGGAGAGGTTAAAGCAGGGATGAAGATCACCTCCGTCTTACCTGGGTTGAGCTTTAGATGGTGGTTGCCCATCCAGGTCTGGATGTCTCTCAGGCAGGCGGAGATACAGGTAGAGACCTGTGTGTCTGATGGGGGGAAGGAGAGAAAGAGTTGGGTGTCATCGGCATAACAATGATAGGAGATGCCATGAGCAGAGATAACGGGGTCAAGGGATCTCGTGTAGATGGAGAAGAGGAGGGGTCCGAGGACTGAGCCCTGGGGGATTCCTGTAACAAGGGCGAGGGGTTGACACTCCTCCAGCCCAGGACACCTGGGAGGACCGGCCAGAGAGATAAGATTGGATCTGTGTGGTGTGTGGTGTATGTGGTGTACCTGTATGGTGTACTGTATGGTGTGTCTGAGTGGTGTACTGTATGGTGTGTGGTGTATGTGGTGTACTGTATGGTGTACTGTATGGTGTGTCTGAGTGATCCCCCCCCTCCCCAGCGGTGCAGACGGCGATCCGGCTGGAGGCGGAGGGGAAGAGCTCCCTGCACAAGGACCTGAAGCTGAAGCGCAGGGAGCAGCGGGAGCAGCGGGAGCAGCGGCAGGAGGCCAAGGAGGAGGAGCTGCAGCGCCTCCGCGCCCTGCAGGAGGAGAAGGAGAGGAAGCTGGCGGAGCTGGAGCTCCTGCGGGAGGCGCAGAAGCAGGCGCAGGTGCTCCTGGAGCAGGACGAGGAACGGAGGCGCCAGCAGCACGAGCAAATGCAGGAGGCCCTGGAGGAGCAGCTCAGGGAGGCCGAGGAGGTGAGGAAGGACGCTCTGCGGAGCCGTGATCAGGGACCTGGGATGCTGCCGCTCTATCCTTGAGCAAAGGCACATAATATAAATATAAAAACTTCAGTAAATATTCTTTAAAAGGTGTTTTAGTCTTTTAATGAGACTAACTGTACAAACTTTTCTCTTCTTTTTTTAATTTTTTAGCAAAAAATTAATGACTAAAAATAAATATCACTCAAATATTTCAGACTGACAGTTTTTTTTTTGTTGCAGTGTCCAGATTAGAATGTAAATGTCAGCATGTTACAGTATGTCACTCTTCCTGTGCCCCTCCCCCTGTGCCCCCCCCATGCCCCTCCCCCTGTGCCCCTCCCCCGTGCCCCTCCCCCTGTGCCCCACCCCCTGTGCCCCCCGTGCCCCTCCCCCTGTGCCCCTCCCCCGTGCCCCCCCGTGCCCCTCCCCCTGTGCCCCTCCCCCGTGCCCCTCCCCTGTGCCCCTCCCCCTGTGCCCCTCCCCCGTGCCCCTCCCCCTGTGCCCCTCCCCCGTGCCCCTCCCCTGTGCCCCCCCCCCCGTGCCCCTCCCCCTGTGCCCCTCCCCCGTGCCCCCCCCCCCCCCCCCGTGCCGTCCCGGGCGAGTGCAGGCGCGGGCCAGCATGGAGGCGGAGATGGTGCTGAAGGAGGTGGAGGCGGAGCGGCAGAGGAGGCGCATTCGGGAGCTGGAGGAGATGCAGCAGCAGCTGGAGGACGCCCTGCGCGTGGAGGTCAAGGCTCGACAGGATGAGGAGGCCTTCCGCTTCGCCCAGACCGGGTACTGCCCACGCCCTGTTTCACACTGCACCCTAAACCCTACACATCCTCATTTACACTATACACTGTACCCTAAACCCTACACATCCTCATTTACACTATACACTGCACCCTAAACCCTACACATCCTCATTTACACTATACACTACACCCTACACATCCTCATTTACACTATACACTGCACCCTAAACCCTACACATCCTCATTTACACTATACACTGTACCCTAAACCCTACACATCCTCATTTACACTGTACACTGCACCCTAAACCCTACACATCCTCATTTACACTATACACTGCACCCTAAACCCTACACATCCTCATTTACACTGTACACTGCACCCTAAACCCTACACATCCTCATTTACACTATACACTGCACCCTAAACCCTACACATCCTCATTTACACTGTACACTGCACCCTAAACCCTACACATCCTCATTTACACTATACACTGCACCCTACACATCCTCATTTACACTATACACTGCACCCTAAACCCTACACATCCTCATTTACACTATACACTGCACCCTAAACCCTACACATCCTCATTTACACTATACACTGCACCCTAAACCCTACACATCCTCATTTACACTATACACTGCACCCTAAACCCTAAACATCCTCATTTACACTATACACTGTACCCTAAACATCCTCATATACATTATACACTACACCCTAAACCTAAACTTCCTCATTTACACTATACACTGCACCCTAAACCCTACACATCCTCATTTACACTATACACTGCACCCTAAACCCTAAACATCCTAATTTACACTATACACTGCACCCTAAACCCTAAACCCTAAACATCCACATTTACACTATACACTACACCCTAAACCCTAAACATCCTCGTTCACACTATACACTGCACCCTAAACATCCTCATATACATTATACACTACACCCTAAACCCTAAACATCCTTGTTCACACTATACACTGCACCCTAAACATCCCATATACATTATACACTACACCCTAAACCCTAAACATCCTCGTTCACACTATACACTGCACCCTAAACATCCTCATATACATTATACACTACACCCTAAACCTAAACTTCCTCATTTACACTATAGTTGATGACACTGCTTGACTTAGATGTCCACCAGTAGGTTTGAGGTGCAAAACAAAGCAGGCAAACAACTATGAATCAGTTCGCTGCAAATATTAATCTAGGGCATGAGGTGGCGGTTTCATCAAGAACTTTAGAGTACTGTGGCTGCTGTTTCCTTTTGCACTTACCTGATTGTATGAATATGAACACCAAAACTCTCTAAACCTATATGTACTGCATGCACTCACCGCATGTCTGCACCCACATTCCCACACACAGTTTCTGTGCTCTAGTGCACTGACCCCATTGCACAAGCAGTACTGTTTTTAAACATGTCTGCACAGACTGCCACCACAAAGGCACAAATAACAACAATGACGACACCGTAAATGTGTCATTGTTTAAAGCAGCTTGCTTAGGTCTATTTCAGAGCCTCACAGCTGTGCTGGAAAGAATCCTCAGATTATGGCTGAGATTACTTTAATTTGAGACATTTTACGGGCATGGGGTTTTATTTCCAACATGGTCACCACTAAGCCACTTTGGAGCCTCCACCTGTCAATGATTCCCAAAACCTGACCATCTGGTCGGATGCGTGTGATTGGTCCTCTGCTGTCATCGCTGTGTTAATCGCGAGTGTGATTGGTCCTCCGCTGTCATCGCTGTGTCATCGCGAGTGTGATTGGTCCTCTGTGTCATCGCTGTCGTCACCGGTTGGCTGCAGAGACTTCCTGAGCCTGAGCTCCATGTTGAGACATCCTCTCTGTGGTGTGCCTCCTTTCACAAGACATCATCTGGCTGCTTGGCTGAAAAGTAGTTTCATCAATGTACGCATAAAGTGGTTCTTCCTATCCGTGAAGGCACCACGCCGAACAAATGCATGAAAATCAAACCAAAAATAAGACTTGCCTTCTTGATTTTTGCAAGTTTTTGGATACAATGGAAAGTGTATTTTTTGTATTAAATATCTTAGCTTGAAGAACCTATTCAGCTATTTTTCATGTGCTGTATACTGCATGTGTACTGCATGACTGATGCCCTGCGAAAATATGCTTGCTTTAGAGTTGGAGTTTTAATAAAAGATTGCCCTGCTGAAAAAAAGGTTTTGAAACCGCTGGTAGCTGGCTGACCAGCTTCATCGCTAGCATGGCCATGTCGGTTGGCCAGCTCATACCCAGCCAAACTAGCTAGACCAGCTGTAAAATCTACCTATGCTGGCTTGACCAGCTTGAAAACTGAGCTAGTCAAGCTGGTCATAACTAGATTTTAGAAGCAAGGTGTGGATGTGTGTATATTTCTAGTATTCAGTTGACGCAGTGTATCCAGTCCATGGAATATTATACAAATATTATATTTACAACTGAATGTGCAAATAGCCTAAACAGTACATAATACATAAGGAGAGTGATATTTGTCAGTGATACATGTATTATATTCTACTATTTATGCTGTCCTACTATGCATGGGTGACTGGTGTGGCAATAACGGATAGATCTTCATTGTTGGATATATGAACAGATTCCTTCTACTCTAGGTATGATATTTGAATATGTATGAATCAGAAGTGCATGGATTACTGTTCATACTGCATGCACTCTCTAGTCCATGGTGAAATTATTTGTCTAGAGGTTATGCTAAGTTCCTGAGGAAGTAGAGTTGAACAGAGGAAGTAGCTGAGGGCAGGGATGTTGACAGGGCCATTTGATCTGAGTCCTTTCAGAATTGAGCTTGGTTTCCTGCAGGCCTGTCAGTCTCACAGATACACTGTTCTGTCAAGTCACAGTGCAGCCACCATTTGTCTGATGCCTATCACCAATGACCAACTGTCAGTTTGTATCATTTTCCATTTGCAATTTTCTCCCAAATTTGCAGCACCCAATTGTCTGTCAGTTAAGCAGAGTGCAAACCATGGTGTGTGTTGCCAGACATTTGTCTTCACTGTGTGGTTTACAGTGCATAGTACAACACATGCATACATGCGCGGGCAGACTGCAGGCATGCAGTTGACCAGAGGAGGCGCTGTTGTGCAGTGAGCTCCTCTCATTTATATAAATTACCTTGACGGAGGCATTGAAAGTACTTTAGTTACATTTGCAGATGATACAAAACTAGGTTTGGCTAACAGCTAACCACGAGCAGGCAACCTCTAGTGCAGTGGTTAAGATAAATGACTGGGACCAACGTGGTCAGTGGTTCAATCTCCCATGATTCCACAATAAGATCTGTGCAGCTGCCCTTGAGCAAGGCCCTGAACCCCACATTGCTCCAGGGGAGATTGTCCCCTGCTTAGTTTGTCTGTGTCTGTGAATGTGAAGAAATAAATAAATGTGGGAAATAAAAACATACTTTATGTTCAAACATTCTTTAGGTACAAAATTGGAAAGCTGAAAAAGACTTGGGTATAATAGTTGATATAGAGGTGCTGGAAAAGGTTCAGAGAAGGGCAACCAGATTTATTTAATATATAAAAGATAAGAGTTATGAGGATAGACTTAAGATGCTTAATCTCTTTAAGTTTAGTAAAAGGAGATTTAGGGGAGATTTGATTGAGGCTTTGAAATAAATAAAAGGGATTAACAAAGTGAACTACAGGCAATTCTTCAGGATGACTTTGGTTCGCAGATATAGGGGGCAAAATTGGAAATTGACAAAGGACAAATTCTGCAAAGAAATTCAGAAGTATTGTTTCACTGTGACTGACAGTTTGGTCACTGTGTGCAACAGCTTGCCAGGACATGTAGTGGATACCAGAAAAATGAATCATCTATCTTTTCCTCTTGCTCTCTCTCTCTGCAGGCTATTGGTAGAGGAGGAGGAGAAGATGAAGGCTTTGATGAGCCTGCAGGAGGAGCAGGAGGAGTACATCCTGCAGACCCAGCGGGAGAAGCAGGAGCTCAGGCAAGAGATGGAGAGCAAGTCCCGTGCCCTGGAGGAGGCGCACAGACAGCTGGAGGAGGTCAGAGCCAACCGCCAGAGAGTGGACCAGGACGTCATGGTGAGTGTGTGTGTGTGTGTGTGTGTGTGTGTGTGTGTGTGTGTGTGTGTGTGTGTAGTATGTAGTGTGTTTGTGTGTGGTGTTGAGTATTATATTACTGGGGCATGTGGGGCGACATGGCTCAGGCAGTAAGAGCAGTCGTCTGGCAGTCGGAGGGTTGCCGGTTCGATCCCCCGCCCGGGCTGTGTCAAAGTGTCCCTGAGCCAGACACCAAACCCCCAAATGCTCCTGACGAGCTGGTCGGCGCCTTGCATGGCAGCCAATCGCCATTGGTGTGTGAGTGTGTGTATGAATGGGTGAATGAGAAGTATCAATTGTACAGTGCTTTGGATAAAGGCGCTACATAAATGCCAACCATTTACCATTTACCATATTAAATCAAGTCGTCTAAGAAAAGACACCTTTGTGTTTATGAGATCTGATAGGAGATAACAGGAGACAGCATACTGTGTGTAAATGCCTGTGGCGATGGCATGTCCTCTACGCTGATGTTATCTGAGGTGCTATATCCTACATAGATGTATCCTGCAGTAGTGGCTTGCTGTGGAACATGTCACAGTATAGCACTCTGGGTGCTCTCCTGCAGGGTTACTCACTCCTGCTTTCAGAAGTTACCTCAGATCGAAGTTTTCCCTGTTGACAAAAACAGCTCAAGCTAGGTTTTAAAACAGCTGGTAGCTGGTTGACCACTTCAGACCAGCTCAAGCTACGTTTTGAAATAGCTGGTTGCTTATGAACTAGCTACCACTTGGTTGACCAGCTCATACCCAGCTAGAGACAAGCTTTGTGACCAGCTTGAAAATCTAAATTTAGATGAGTTTCCATCTAAACGTTGCGGTTCTCAGTCACTTTGATTCTGTGCATCATTTTCATGACCAAGCGTGTCAGAATTGTGTGGGTTTGTCATTTCATCGATTGACAACAGGAAGTAAGATGTGTCCAAATAACGTCCTGTGCAGTGCAGCAGCATTAAACCACACCCCTTTTATTTATCTCCCCCCCTCCCCCCCTCCCCCCACATAGGCTGCCCAGAGGAAGCTGCGGCAAGCAAGCACAAACGTCAAGCACTGGAACGTGCAAATGACCAGGCTTATGCACCCTATTGGGCCAGGAGGTACCACGTGACCCCCCGATCCACTGCACCTGCTCTCCTCCACCCTGCTCTGCTCCACTCTGCTCTGCTCCACCCTGTTCCCCTCCCTCCTGCTCTGCTCCACCCTGCTCTGCTCCACTCTGTTCCCCTCCCTCCTGCTCTGCTCCACCCTGCTCTGCTCCACTCTGTTCCCCTCCCTCCTGCTCTGCTCCACCCTGCTCTGCTCCACTCTGCTCTGCTCCACCCTGCTCTGCTCCAGCTTGAGTCTGTTACAGTGCATGTGTTGGTTTGAGCCACATTAGAGCAACATGCTAGCCAGGAGAGAAAGGGGTTTGAGTATTTTAATGGAGGAAAAACATGCTTTATTAAATCGAGATTCTCTGAGAGGGTGTGGAGGTACTGTAGAACAGGTGTGTGAAACCTGTGTGCTGAACACTGGGGCTTTAAATAGGCTTCCTCCAGCCAAAGCCAGCAGGACAAACAGACTCCTCTTTATTGGTATGTACCTTCAAATGTCTGCAGCTAAGCCTGTGCCCTTGAAGGCAAGAGGCAGGGCTGTGGTTCAAGCGCCCATACGTTGCTGTGGTGCAGATAAAAGAGCTTCAGACATTAGGCTCTGTGTGCTGTGGTTTCGTTTCAGCTGCGTCATGGTTAACACTCTCAGTAATCCAGTGCTCCTCAGATTGGCCTCTGAATGTGAAGCCTCTCCCAGCAATCCAGGACGGTGGCAGGTTATATTTAGTGTAGTAAGAACTGTAAGTAAATCCCTAGAAGAAGAACATGCTGCTGGGAGGCTTTGTTTCTTCACTTTCGCTGCAGCTCTCTGAGTCAGGTTTCTCAGTACCCCTAGACTCAGTCATTTCCCAGCATTCAAACAGCGCTGGGAAATGTAGTTCAGTATAGAAACTACACGGCCTATCCCCCAGGGAAGCATAGTAATAGCTTTTTTACCAACTTTACCAAACTTGAACCCTCTCCTGCCTCTGGCCGCTGCTGAAGCTCTGTGGACTGAGCGCCTCTGTGTTCCCCTCTCTCCAGAAAAGCGTCCGTCGGGAGGGCCCTCGGCGTTCTCCAGCTTCCGCATCCCGGGCCAGCGGGACCCCGGCCTGAGGCTGCGGCAGCGCTCCGAGGACAGGGACGAGGAGAGCAAGGAGAACGTGCAGGGAGGCGCGGCCGCCGGCGCGGAGAGGCGGCTCTCCCACACCTCCAACGGAGACATGGAGATCCCCTGAGGGAGGGGAGCCATTAAGAGATCGATTGATCTGGCCTGTGTCTGTGCTCGATTGATCTAGCCTGATGCAATTGAGCCAACCAAGAGGACCAGAAGGTGGAGTTTGCACTTTTTGTGCAGTGTTACACTTAAACAGCAGCAATAGTCATAGCAGTCGCTGGAGGAGCAGTCTATGAGTCACATTCCAGACCCATGATGAACTAAAGAATCTCCTTAGCCATTTCTGAGAAACGAGATATGCAGTCAAGACACCTCCTGCTCTTTCGTCATCGACGAACCACACACCTCAGTGGCTTTTAATGGTGGCATGGTTGTCTTTCGATGACCTCACTTCCTGTATTTTTGTCTTTGGTTTCTCAATGTGCAGGTTTTAATGTCTCTTTTAGGAGATTTCAAATTCAACTAAACAGTGAACAATTGACAAGGATTTCATACCTGAGTCTAACTGGAGGACTGCTATTGTCTACAAGATTTGAAATGTCATCTTGAGTTCAGTGTTTGTTTAAAGCTTTTAGTGATCTTCCATACAAATGGATTTCATTTGTGCATTGTTATATTGTTAATATTATCCTATAGTATTGGTTTTTAGTATTTCTCTTTTCTCATTTGTTCTGTGAAAATGGCAGCAGTAAAGTCAACTTCAGTGTTATTGAGCTGCAGTTCCACTACTGGGTCATATCTGTAATTGCTTTGGATTGAAATATGTTTCTGTGCTCGATTGATCTAGCCTGAGGCAATTGAGCTAACCAAGAGGACCAGAAGGTGGGGTTTGCCATTTTGCAATCAATTTTTTAAACAGTTTCAGGCGAATACTTTCTTCGTTTTTGGCTTTGAAAAGACATGCCTGGAAAAAAGAGGGAAACTCTACAAATGTGATTTTATTTTTAACTAAAAGAAATGTGCTGCATTAGAATTAAGTGCAGTATATTCTTGGAGGGGCGGCACGGATGGTGCAGTGGGTAGCACTGCCGCCTCACAGCAAGGAGGTCCTGGGTTCGAATCCCCGTCGGCCGGGGCCTCTCTGTGCGGAGTTTGCATGTTCTCCCCGTGTCTGCGTGGGTTTCCTCCGGGTACTCCGGTTTCCTCCCACAGTCCAAAGACATGCAGGTTAGGCCAATTGGAGAGTCTAAATTGCCCGTAGGCATGAGTGTGTGAGTGAATGGTGCGTGTGCCCTGCGATGGACTGGCGACCTGTCCAGGGTGTATTCCTGCCTTTCGCCCAATGTATGCTGGGATAGGCTCCAGCCCCCCTGCGACCCTGATCAGGATAAGCGGGTTCAGATAATGGACGGATGGATGGATGGATGGATATTCTTGGAGGAACTAAGATGTAATAGAGAGTGCCCTTTTCACACCCTTGATAAAGATAAACAAAAGGACTGTGTTAAATAAATAACACATTAATGGAACTGCATTTTGATTTATGACATTTTCATTTCCTCAACTGTGGATAATATTCTCCTTTAATAAGCATTCAATGGAATCATCCAAAATAACACTTAACACAAATAACATTCATTTATCTGAAAGTGTATCCTTTTTGTATCCTTTCTTCACATTAATAACATAAAGTGAACAGGAGTAAAAATGCTACATTCGTGAAAATACTACACCAGTAAAAATACTACACCAGTGAAAGTACTACATTAGTGAAAATACTGGGGGTACCATTGACCTGGTTTGCCAGGTTGACCGAAATGTCTTGGTACTTCCTGGAGTTCATGATTCAATTGACCTTAACGACAGACCCATGACCAATTGGTGCAAAACAACCCCACAGTCTCAAAGATCCACCACGATACTTCACTGTAGGTAAAAAAAATTTTTGCACACCAGGATACTTCTTCTGATGTGAAACCCGTCGCTGGTGGCCAAATGGTCTCATCTGACCTTAATATGGTTCCCATTGAAGTTCCATTTTCTTCATATCCCTCAACAGATACATTTTCTGGCAGCCTCTTGATATAGACATTTTAATTGTTTAGGGCTGGGGTCGGCAACCCTGGTCCTGGAGTTAGTTTTTGTTTTCACCTTAAAATCAGCAATTGGGGTGTCTCGGTGGCGCAGCCTGTAGAGCACTGACCGCATGCTCATTGCGAGCTGCGACGTCGGCTGTTTGAATCCGACTGTCCGACATTTGTCGCATGTCTTCCCCTCTCTCTCGCTCCCATTCTTCCTGTCTCTCTATACTATATACTGTCCAATAAAGCTGAAAAAGGCCTAAAAAATATCTTTAAAAAAAAAAAAATCTGCAACTGATTCAGACCAAAGAAACCAGGTGAGGTGAGTTAACTGTGTAATTAACTGCTTTCATTGATCAATTAAGTGCTGAGTAACAATGAGAGCCAGCACACCCTGCGGCTCTTGAGGACCAGGGTTGCCAGGGTTATGACAATGAATTGGCCTGAGGCCTACATCCACAAATAATGTATTTACACGTATATTTTTGTTGTAAAGTGTGATTTAAAACGGAAGATATCGGACAGCTCAGCTTGATTCAATGTAGGAAGTAAGCCTTAAAGAAAAGATACTATATCTGCTATATTTTTAAAGCTCCATATTTGTACTTAAAATTGTCAAGTGGGTGTCAATAATGTTGCCAACTATCAGCTGCAGGGAATGAATTTTGCTGAAATTACAAATAACGTTGTTGGAAAGGCCGGTATTGGTGAAGTTATATGAGTCTTTTTAGAGTGAAAAACTTGCGCGATCATGGAGACGCCAGTGCCTCTGTGGTTGCACACACTTCCTGTTTCCACTGCCAGTTTGTACTTTTGGCAAAGAGCTCTATGTTTCAGTCTAATTTCAGCTGTGTGGCAAGTACACATTCTCAGTTTGTGGAAGCATGGTTTATGTCTGGTGCTGCGATGAACAAGTCTGCAATTCTACTGCAGTTCTGTCAGATCTTTTTGCTTTTGGTAAGTGTACTGGAACAACTAAATGTGAGTTAGACCTGAAAGAAAACAAGTCTAAACATTTTCCTGATACAGCCACATATATTTATATTGACACACCATCTCTTTCACAAAACCGCTTTCCAAACACACATACGCTGGCTGCAGCTTTGGGCCCCAGCTCCTCTCCATTTGAAATGCGAAAATGGGGAGGGTTCCAAAATTATTTTTTAAATGAATCACAGGCTTTCTTTCACTGGATTCTGAACCAACAATGAGGAGCCTTGTAAATAGGCAAGTCTCCTTGATGAAGTCTTGCTTGCAAAATGCTTTACAAAGTACAACCATTGTGTGGACACAAACCTGGGTGAACAGAGACATCTCCTGGCTGTATAGCTCCATCACAAGAAAATAAACAACACAAAACATTATGGCAAAGGAGTGTTGATTGGTATTTGCTGTGTAATGTGCATATTATGTCAGCCCTGTGTGTAAAAAGGTACATTGGACCTTCCATTATGCCAATATACCATCTAGCAGATCAATATGTCATCTTGTATATAAACTTATGTCAACTGTATTTAACTGTTGGCTACATTTTGAGCTAACTTTGTATTGCTTCATAACCAGTCGAGTCAGGTCTATAATTATTGGCACCTTTGATAAATATGCACAAAAGATACTGTCACTGTAACTAAAAAATAAAATGGACATAAACTTTATTTTCCAACATAGTAGTGGCAAATTAGTGTACTTTATTAATGGAATGGAATCAACCAAGTCTTACATTTTCAAATAAAAAATGTTTTCTCCAAAAAACGGGTTTCACAATTATTGGCACTCCTGGTTTCAATACTTTGTGCAATCACTTCTGGCAATGATGATAACTGTGAGTCTTTTCCTATCATTTGTGATCAGGTTAGAGAACACAGTTGGAGGGACATACAAAACTTTTCAAGATCTTTGATATCCTTGGGCTTGCGATTATGCATTGCCCTCTTCCGTAAAGACCACAGATTATTGATGGGATGTAAGACTCGAGACTGAGGTTTCCATTGACATTGTTTTCACTGAACCATTTCTGTGTGGATATGATGTATGTTCGGAGTAATTGTCCAGCTGTAAGATCCACCTATGACCAAGTCTCAGCTTCCTAGCAGAGAAAAAAAAAAAAGATTTTCGGTCAAAATGTCCTGATACTTTGCTGAATTCATTGTTCCATTGATCTTGAATAGTGTCCTTGGGGGCAGCTATACATCTCCAAAACATCAATGATCCACCAGCATTTTTCACAGTAAGTATGAGGTGCTTCTCCTATGCATTCATTGTTTGCTGCCAAACATGTTAATGGTGTGTATGGCCATTATTGGATAGTATATAGGTACTGTATTAGTAAATAAATTAGGGGCAGGAAAACATCATGCTTTAAATTCTGCATGTGTCTGTTGTAGCCATGACTACTGAGCCTGATGAAATGCAGCACCCACAGTGCCATGACAAAGTATTTGCCCCCGTCTTCATTTCTTCTATTATTGCATATTCGAGGCACTGAACGGTTGCAGATCTTTAGAAACAAAAGTAATATTAGACAAAAGGAGCCAGACTAAAAGTAAGAGCATGACTAAGCTAATCAACATAGCCCAAAAACTATTCATTACATTACATTACATTACATTACATTACCTTACATGGCATTTAGCCCAGAAACTATTCAGGGTTGTGGTTCACCTGCAGGCGGTTAGCGGACAACGCAAAACAAAGTTAATGCTGGAATTGTTGTTAGTACGCCAGTAGGGGACACTCTTCCCTCGAGCAAATCAAATTGAAAGTCGGTGTGGTGCCTTCACTTCACTTTGTAGGCTAGGTTACCTCATCAGCCTCCGCATTTGATTGTGCGCATAATCCACAGTCAATCTCTGCGATGCGACCTGCATACCTAAGACTACCATTGCTTTAATTAATGACATTATTATTTAATTAACCTCGGAGAGGGTAGGAATGTGACCCACACTAAATTAATAACGATCACTACATGCTGCATCGTGAAATCAACCATGTAGTACTTCAACATTAAATATGTTTTACTTATCAATTCGTCCTGATTAATTTAGACACTGATTAATTTTAACCTTAGGCCAGGGTTGCACAGCAAGGGCTGATCCGCTTCAGGATTTTGTGCCAACTTCTGTCTTGATCAGTAATTATTATCTTTAGGATGCAAGTGTATCCTAAAGATTTTACTCTGCTCAAGTACAGGAGTGAACCAGCATAATTTCTAGAGCTGTCAGAAAAATAAATCAAGGGTAACAAAAAACCAGCTCGCAGACCAGCCCTCCAGGACCGGAGTTGTGCACCTCTGGTTTAGGCCTACTCCACTTCTCGCTTCGTGTTTTGTCATCCTTCAAGAAATGCGCAAAGAACCAACTCGGCAAAATGGAGAAACGATCCGCTGTAACAATATAGGGACGCATTAATACATAATTGCAAGGAATTACAAACAGCCAGACTTGAACATTGACTAATTTCTGATTATTATTATTAGCAATGCAGCATATGCCGCAGTCATTAAAGTACATAATTAATTTATTAACATAAGTCAATCTAAAAGGTACACATAAATTAATTATATTAGTAAATAAATTAAGGCAGGTAAACCTCTGTTAACTTCTTTCATGTTATAATGCTACATTTTGCATGTCTTTGTAGTAGCCTAGGAGGACGCAAACTACGGATGCAACACCTACCAAGCCCTAAATAACAACTCACTGTGCTAATTAGCTACGTGACGTCTCGCTTTTACGTGCCTTGCTCTGCGTCAGCTCCTGTGACAAAATACATTGGGCAAACAGCGGTGGGATTTCTTACGGGAAAGCAAGCAGGGGTTTATCATGGGGTAGAGGCAGAACTAACTTCGGAATAAAAGTTTACTCTTCCCTCAAATAGTAACATTTTTGTGAATAGCTAACTTAGTGTGATATACGTTGTGCTGCGCTGAGTAACGATCGCTAAGTAAAAGGTTGTGAAACTGGGAGTAGGATCGAAACGTGGAAAATCTCTGCGAGCGAGAACAAGGGACAAGGAGCGAGTTCGGATTTATGGCAAAGGGGAAAAGTGATAGCTAACTGGCGTCAACTGTAGCTACCCCAAGTGTTTATCATTCATTCGTTGTGCGAAAATAAGCTGGTGGAAAACACATTGAACAGAAACGACGTGCTACACATCTGGAACTTCAGAACCAAGGAGAGGAGGTAAGCTCTGTAATTACCATTTGAACTTGCCCGCTGGGTGGTTAAACGATATATATAGCTGAATAGCTTGTTGCTAGCTATCGATAGACGATAGCCAACTGAGAGACCTGTTGTCTTGTTAATTTGCGTTTCACACTAAGGTTGGAAGATTGCGTGGGGTAAAGTGAAACCAAAACTGCGATAACATGGATATCAGTACATGGTTAATGTTTAGTAGTTCGCTTACCTTGTCAGTTGTCAATGACAAGCTACCTAACAATGGCTCACGGCTGACTAGCGCGATAAATCGAGCGCGGCTGGACAGATGGGGGTCCGTGGGATGCAGCTAGTGCTAGCTAGGAAGGAGTGGGAAAATAAACTTCACAGGTGCTCCCGAGACAGGATATATGATGAATAAACTATTTATTAGATTGAATAATAATGACAGGATTATCTACACATAAAGCGAACATTACCAAGCAAGGTACCTAGCTAACTTTACGTCATCTACACTAACGTTAGTTCGAGTTTGAAGTGATGTTACAATACCTGTGCTAGCTAAGTCGCAGCTAATCAGTTTCCCGTTATGGCTAATTCCACAACTTTGGTTGCGAGCTAGCTGGACTATGATAAGTGCATTTTTACACAGGCGGAAGGGGGCGGATGACTGACAAGCGAGCGAGCTAGCTAGAAAGCAAATTTAATTATTTAATTGAGCTAATTCGTCTACCTAGCCTACATAAAGTTTAATCGATGCTCAATTTGTATCAAGGGGCCTAATGCTTGCCAAGAAAACATTCCCTACACCATTACACCACCAGGCTGAACCGTTGACACAAGGCAGGATGTATCCATGGATTTGTGTTGTTTAGGCCAAATTCTGACGCCACCATCTGCTTGTCACAGCAGAAATCGAGATCCGTCAGACCAGGCTGTCCAGTTCTGGTGAGGCTGTGCCCACTAGCCTCATATTCCCGTTCTCAGTTGACAAGAGTGGAACATGGTGTTGTCTTCTGCTGCTGTAGTCGATCCACTTCAAGGTTCGACATGTGTGTTCAGAGACAACAGTTGCAACACGTGGCTATTTGGGTTACTGTAGTTATTTGAGTCACGAACAAGGCGTGTTTGGCCACAGAACTGCCGATCGCTGGATGTTTTTTTTTTTTTTCGCAACATTCTCTGTAAACTGAGAAAAAACGTTGTCTGTGAAGGTCCCAGGCGATTAGCATTTTCTGAGATACTGAAACCACCCTGTCTGGCACCAACAATCATTCCACGGTCAAAATCACACGGATCACATTTCTTCCCATTTAAGACCAAACATCTCTTGGCCATATCTGCATGCTTTTATGCATTGAGTTTATCATCAAAATTGGTCGATTATGTACCTAATAACGTGGTTACAGCATATATTTTCTGAATGCTGGCATGCTACTATAATGAGGCTAGAATAGTAATTCATGGGTAAATGTTGCTTATTTTGCATAGCTCACGGGACTCGGGAAATGGGGAATGTTTGGAAAGGGATGGGGAATGTGTTGCATTTATTAGCACAGTTAGCTTTCACTGCCTGGCTAGGGTCAGTGTTTAACAATCCTGGTGCTAGCATGCTGACATCTCATCTCTGTATCCTACCGTATTCATTACAACTGTCATCTGTATTCGATTTGAGAAGAGCAAGTTCAAGACAACCATGTCTAAGAAATGCTTTCACTTTTATTTTATTTTGTTTCTGTCTGCCAGATGAAGCAGATCAGAGGGACCGCTGAAGGACTGAAACCACACATGTACAGACGGCTCGGTTCGGTTCTGACCCTGGTCCAGTTAACCAATTGATCAAATTGGTTGCTGAATGATTTGCCGTGGGTAGCATTAGAACCGTGGGGTTTCAGATTTCTCCAGGTTGGATGTTTGGAGGAAGACACTCCTGCATTGCAGACTTGACAGTGTAGAGTTCTGGGAGTTGGCCGAAACTGAAGTGTAAGCCAGGGAAGTCAAATAATAATGACGCACGCTGCAAAAATAAACATACTCCTTAGCTATCATATTGGTCGTGCTCCACTTTATAACGTAACTAGGGGGAGAAAACTTTACAGTAAATATCCTGTCTATGCAGGTAGGTGTTGGCGTGTCTGATCTCAGAAAACGTTACTGTAAATAAAGAGTCTATGCAGGCGCAGTGTGTCTGCTTGTCGGTTTAAAAAAATAAAGTCTTGATGACCTGGCAGCAGCTGGGAAGGTCTGATAGAGTGTCAGACAGGTTATCTGTCTGGGTGTGTTTTTAGGTTCAGGGTCATCGAGTGAGACTGTCTG